>NC_033795.1:66722322-66736250 GCF_001876935.1 Asparagus officinalis
GAAGCCTAAGTAGGGATAAGTCAACGCCTAACACGCGTTGCCGGTTTAGTCTTTTACCGATTGAAGAAGGTACCAGAATTCCAGTCTGGGGAATTTTATCCCGAAGCGTAAGTAGGGATAAGTCAACGCCTAACACGCGTTGCCGGTTTAGTCTTTTACCGATTGAAGAAGACACCAGAATCCGAGTCTGGGGAATTTTATCCCGAAGCCTAAGTAGGGATAAGTCAACGCCTAACACGCGTTGCCGGTTTAGTCTTTCACCGATTAAAGAAAAAGACACCAAGGTCTAAACTTGGGGAATTTTATCCTGAAGCCTAAGTAGGGATGAGTCAACACCTAACACGTGTTGCCGGGTAGCCTATTCCTGTAACAAGGGCAAAGCCTCTGTATTCGAAATCAGAGCACAAAGTCTTAGAGAATTCACTCTCTCAGCACAACGTTACATGCGGAACGGATTTAGACAATCTGCATGCTAGCCCGATTCAAACGGTGATCGGTAAAGGCACATCAAACCTATTGAAGGCTGGGGGTTTGCCAAAAATTCCAAAGTCTATGTCTAACACACATGGCCGGTTTAATCTTTCGCCGATTGAAAAAGATACCAGGGTCTAAACCTGGGGAATTTTATCCCGAAGCCTAAGAAGGGGTAAGTCATCGCCTAATACGCGGTGCAGGGTGCCTTTTCCCTATAAGAAATGGTTAAGTTGTATTCAAAATCATAGCATCAAGTCTAAGAAAAGCGATTTTCTTAGCACAACGTTACATGTGAGACGGGTTTAATAATTCACATGCTAGTTCGATTTCAAACGGTAATCGGTAAAGACATTTCAAACCCGTTGATGGCTGGGGGTTTGCCAAAAATCCCATAAACCTTGTCATTCAGAATAAATACAGAAAGATCACAAAAGAAGCAAATGCGAAGTCTCTATTAATAGATCGAGTCAAAAGCATACAATAAAAAGCTCGTTAGCCCGAAGGCAGTTGGCGGTCGAGGATATGAGACTTTAAACTAAAAAGTCTATTTACATAACTCCGCTCGAGTTCTGCTTGCAGATCAACTCGAGCAGATTCTTCAGAACTGCTTAAAATCTCCGCGGCTTCAATCTTCAGCTTCATCAGTCTCTCCTGGGTGGATCCTAGCTTCTCGAGTGCCTGCTCACGAGAACGCTCTAGTCCAGCCAGGTCATCTGCAATAAGAGCAGCAGATTCCTCGGCGCACTTCAAGGCCTCTTTCAACCTAGTCACTTCCTCACGGCTCGAGTCCAAAGAGTGGAGTAACTCAGCTCTATCTGTATCTTTCCTCGCCACATTAGCCATTAGCTGCGCAATGGAGCTCTCATGTGACTGAAGCTCGCATCCGATGGAAGATCTCAGGTCACGCCACTGTGCCAGCCTATGCTCCAGCTGAGAGGACACGAAAGAAGAAGCCCCATTAATCTCCAATTCCTTCAACTCTCGGATCTCTGACTCCAGGACAGCGAAATCGGTGGTGAAGGAATCGGCCAATTCCGGGTATCCTTCTTCCCTCATCATCATCATGTGGCGAGAAAAGGAACGCCTGAACTAGTCGAAACCGTATCCTCTATGAAGAAGTTTCTCGATCATGCCGTTATAAAAGGCAGTGAAGAAGCCGAGGTCCGTACGAAAAATGTCTCTGTCAGGATCAGTATCGACCAAAAGGGCGCGGACACGCTCATATAGAGAGGATCGAGATCCTACAAGCAACAACATAGAAGTTCAGTAGATTATCGAATACGATAAGGAAATTCAAAGGCAAACTCTGAGCATACCAACGCCAACGGAGGTCCCCTCAGGCTGAGGTCCGACAGGCTCTGAGACAGCGGCATAAGTGGTCATGGAGGGTATATCAACCCCTGCAGGCAGATTGCTCATACCACTCGGCAAGGGCGGGGAGACGCCACTTCTATGCAGACTTTCAGCCCCGGGAATTATAGTAGTATCAGGCACAACGGCCGGTCATATAGTTACACTCCTGTATTAGTCAAATGGAAATTTGGACAAATAAGGAGAATCGGGACAAAAAGATCGTATGCATACCTGCAATCCCACCGTCCTCAGATGCAGCGGGAATGCCAAGAGTCATAAGGGTATCGGCCCAAGCGGCTGGTCCTATAATTGTACTTCTTTATTAGTCAAAATGAAAATTTAGACAAATAAGGAGGATTGGGATGATAAGGTCATCTGCATACCTGTAGGTCCATCATCCGTAGGTATCTGGGAAATGCCAGGAGTCATAAGAGAATCAGTCCCGGTGGCTGGTCCTATGATTGCACTCATATATTAGTCAAAAGTCAGATAAACTTAGAGAAGTACGATATCCCTAAATCGTATGCGTACCGGCGAGTCCGTCACTCCGAGGTAAGCTAGATATACCAGGAATCGATATTGGGCTAATCCCAATGGTTGGTGCTGTAATATTAATCCTTCGTTAGTCAGACAAAAGATCAGGCAAGATGAAGGGAGTCAGATATATACCTATGAATGAATCATTCCCAAAGAATGGTCTCTCGGTTCCTCTGGTAGTCTGTTCAGCCAGCATGTCAGCTAATAAGCCAGCATCGGGTTTCGAGAAGCTTGGTACAGGAGCACACCCCCTCTCCTCGAAACCTGCATCATGATAGGCTCCATCCTCAGCTGGCCTTTCCATCGCGACATCTGCAGGGTAACCTGAATGTTGGAAGATGAGGAAAGCTTAAAAATACTTGCAGCAAAAACAGAAGATCTTCCTTCCCCATGATTGAGGAGGGTATCATTGGATGTAGATATACCTGAATACGGGACGGTGGACTCAACACTATTCACTTGCCCAAGATCAATGTTTAGATCGATGCCCAGAGACCCGTCATGAAGGGCGTCGCACATCTGCTGTATAAAGCAATCCATGTTATCAGATCCAGGAGATACCGGACCCGGTGGGAGTTCGCCCTCTTCGAAGAACCCTGGAGCATAAAACATGGTTACGAATCCCAAAAGGAAAATCACCTTAAAGCAATAAAAATAAAATGTTACCTTCCACTCCATCGGCAGTGCTTCCTAAGTCCACTCCATAAGGACGCTGACCGTCGTGAGACTTATGTACGGTCTTCTTCCTTTTCGGGGCACCGACCCTCCTAGGACCAACAGGTCGGTCATGCACAGGCTTGTCACACGTTTCAACGTGTGTGGGAGCTCGATCGTCGGGCCATGAGCTCGTATAACGAGGAGCTGGCGGCTCATGATCGTCAACTGTCCTACCTAAAGTGACAATGGTCATTTCATTAAACAAACAAGAGCTGTCGTTTATACCAATTAGAATGGAGAAGGAAAATCAAAGAAGCAGGACAAACCGGTATCGAGTTCTCCTCTGTCGGTATCTGCATCCACATATTCTTCCTCGGAGGTCTCGTCGTCGTCACCCGTAGGAAGGAGCTCTTCATCATCTGTGAAAAGAGATTTGGCATACCCCTTTCTCCGCTTCTGAGCAAGCTCAGCCCTGCGAACAGCCATCATAGCAGCCCGGACCGAGTGCTCGGACTGTAACTCTGAAAGGCTCCTCACACCTATGGATTCATAGGCGGAAAGGAACCACTTGCAACTAAGGAAAGTGGTCAGCGGCTTACGCCTATAGGAAGGAAGAGCAAAATGGGCTCCAGTGCAGCCCACCATAGTCCACAGCCACGCTCGTACGCCATCAATCAGTCCTCCTAGCATGTCCTTTTCTCCGCTTCTGAGCAAGTTCAGCCCTACGAGCAGCCATCATAGCAGCCCGGACCAGGTACTCGGACTGTAATTCTGAAAGGCTCCTCACATCAATAGATTCGTAGGCGGAAAGGAACCACTTGCAACTGAGGAAAGTGGTCAGCGGCTTACGCCTATATGAAGGAAGAGCAAAATGGGCTCCAGTGCAGCCCACCATAGTCCACAGCCATGCTCGTACGCCATCAATCAGTCCTCCCTTAACCTGCAGACCACGGCTTGGATTCCCGACATATAGCTGGTCATAGCCGAACTGACGAGCAAAGCGGCAGGGAAGGTAAGGCTCTATGTGGCATTGATTCTTCACCCGGAGGACAAGATACCCAACGCGGATGTTCACTAACCAGCGGAAACAACCAACGTCGAGAACAGTCCGGTCACTTCTAGGTTTCTCCTCGTCAATCAGCACGTCGCCATAGCGACCTGAAAAGTGAGGAAAACACTTGAAGAACTCCCAGCTCTTACGGACTCGAAGCTCTCCTTGAACATCACTGAATTTGTTCCCGAGCCATCTGCTCTTCTCCAACAGCTGCATGAAAGGAACGGGGACATCAACAACGCTGGGCGTCGACATCAAGTCAGGACGGTGAAGGACAAGCCACGCCATCAGATATGCGTAAGGAAGCTCGACCTTCGAACAAATAAGCTCAGTCGATGGTTCAGAACCCCTCTGTGTAAAACTACTGACTAGACACCTAAGCCCGCAATGGATGCCAGCAACCATCGCTGGGAGCAGGGAAAGCTCTCTCCCGTAAGCTAGCTGAACTGCAGGGAAGAGCACCTCGACAGGTAGAGCGTCTGAAGGCTGGTACGGGACAACACATTTCTTCAACCAAAGGGCAAGGTAGCCTGCTAGTAGAGTCCGGGGCCCAATGGACTTCTGTGCACGGCAGAGAAAAGAACGAAACTTGGTTCCCGCAGGAAAAGCTCCCACAGCACTGGCAATGGTGTAAGAACGAGCCTCAGCCTTCTCCAACAACTCATTAACGACAGTAGGGGTCAACATGTCTAATTCACGAATGGGCTCGCTGGAATTACCCTCCAAATTCTGGAACAAATAGCTAGCAAACTGCTTCAAGCTGATCTGCCTCTTCCTTTTCGCTAGAGCAGAAGTCTGGATCAAGGAGGTATAATAGTGACAAGTGAGATCCCAGAGAGTGTCATACATATCGGGAGTATCTTTCTTCATACACTCTAACTGCTGGTTCGAGGGAAAATACTCCTGATATGGACAATCCCCCATCGGAAGACCAGAAACCTGATGCATCTCATGCAAGGCCAACCCTAACTCGCCACCGCTGGTCAGGAAGGTGTTACTGTCAGGCATATAGGTCTCTAGCAACGCCAAGAAATGGCGGCAGCTGACCGGGATTCCGTACATGGTGGCTCGTATAGGTGCATACAACCCACTGCTCTTCAAATCCCTCTCCCAGCGCGCCAAGACGAAACTGGTCATGCGTGCCCACCACCCCTTGGCTAGTGAGGAAGCCCAACCATAGCATCTATAATCCGATGGAGGTAACCTTCTCCCAAGAAGAGCCAGACGGTTACTCACAGTAGGAGCAGCTGCTGACACCTCACCTGGGGGTGCAGTGTTAAGGCCCATAATCCCTGGTCGAAGACCACGAACATCATGATACCCGTTAGAACCAGGAGTCTTATGATGAGTGGCATATCCACACTAAACTCGCTCAGCATCATCAGTAAGGTGCCAAGACATCTGTCGCTCCACGGCCTGTCCCTTCAAGTGACTGAAAGAATATTGACGCGGAATGGAGGGAATGTACAAGACAGCCCCTTCGTCGAGAGTCAGCCAGTGTTCCTCGGTAAGGGTCAGCGTAGCAGGATCCTCGACGTGATCTCCGAACAGGAAACTCGGCTTCTTTAAAGCCTGAGTAGAGGAAGAATCCGCAGTAAAGGTGGCATCCGTGATAAGCTAGCGCAAACAATTACGCCCTCCTTCCCGTATCAAATGACAAGATTCGTCGGAACGATCTCTGTCAAACCGAGGGAGTGGACTAATGGCCTGCCTGAGAGAAGCTGATGAGAAGACCTTCCGGCTACAACCAGTATTGGCATGAGGAGGAAGGCTCCTCGCAGGAAACTCTACTGTAATAAAGCACAAGGGTGGAGTCAGAAAATCCATCTCGTAAGAAGAATGATAAGCTCATTCACGGAATAATTGGAGAGACGATTTTGAGTGTCCTACACCGGAAGAACGGTATGCATCATCACGTAAATAACGTGGTAACATACACCGAACTATAAGGTGTAGGACGACACAAAATCGCCCCAATATACCAGAAGACTTGAATTGGCCAAGCAAGACAAGTCTGAAACCTTAACCCCCGCGAAGGAGGGTGTCGGTTCTTCCTTCATGACCCGCGAAGAGGTCAATCAGGGATACGGAAAATGTAAATTCTCACCCCCAAAGAAAGAGGCCACGGGGAAAGATGTCACGGGAACCTCTTCCTCGCTGTGCTGCGAATGAGAACGACTCCTACGAGGTCGAGATCGGCGTGGAGACATTGAAAATCTGTAACGAAAAGCAGCAAGTCAGGCACAATCTAAAATATGAATACACGAAATTTAAAAGGGAAATTAAGAACTTTAATTAAAATCCTATGTATAAATAGGATTTCATAATTGAAGTCTAGTTAAACCTACAAATTTCGTGCATGCGAAACAATGATTGTCATTTTTCGCGGTGAATTTTGGTGAAATACCCAAAATACCCTTCGTGTTCAAGGCCAAATTCGGGTGTTGTGGTCTAAACTTTTGGAATTTCATCCCTAAATTTCAGCCCTTTTGCAAATAAACCCCTCTACACTTTGTGGGTTGCTTTTTGCAAATAAACCCCTCAAACAACATTGGTTTTCTTGCATAAAGCACCCCTCAAATTTTCGACCAAATGGACATGCAGTCCAAGCCACAAAATTTCAATCCCATTTTTGCATAAAAGCCCCTACAAATTTCAGTCCATTTTTACATAAAAGCCCCCCTAAAATTCGGCCATATTGCATGTTTGCATAAAACCCCCAAATTTTGGTCCATACTCCCAACCCAACATCATTAGAATGAAAAGTTATGATCTTGGCATATAGGTTCATGTTGTATCCCCATTACAAGCATAAAGCTATAATCTTTATCAAGAAGCTTTCCTTGAGGTTGAAGATGATGAAACCCTAGCTTGGAGGAGAGATCAATTTCGGCCAAGAGGGGAACAAAAAAATCCGAAAACTTTTAATAGGTTTTGAGTCCTTGAAAGAGAGAAACAATGGAGTATGGATGAAGGAAGGAGAAGGAGTTTGAGAGGGATTTTCTTTTGAAAATTTGAAAAGAAGGGGGAAAACAAAAGAGGCAATAAAGCCAAGAAGGAAACAAAAAAAAAAGGAAACAAACAAAAGAAAAAAAAAGGGGGCAAAGGGTGTGTGTGTCTCGGCTCTAGAACCGAGACACCTAAGGGTGTCTCGGCCAGGGTTGAGACACCCACGGGTGTCTCGGGTCTCGTTTGGTCCCCGTACGCCTATATATATGCCCTGTTAGGCCCGAATTCGCCCGTATTCGTCGATTATTGGATGTCTTGATGAAAATCGACACCAATCAACATTCGATACTCGAAACCCTAGGATCAACGTCGGTCAACGCGTAACCCTAGGTCAACGCCAGTCAACGCGTTGCGACAAAAGTCAACGCTTAACGATCCAAAACCCTAGGGTCAACGACGGTCAACGCGTAACCCTAGGTCAACGCCAGTCAACGCGTTGCGACCAAAGTCAACGCTTGACGATCCAAAACCCTACGGTCAACGCCGGTCAACGCGTAACCCTAGGTCAACGCCAGTCAACGCGTTGCGACCAAAGTCAACGCTTGACGATCCAAAACCCTACGGTCAACGCCGATCAACTCGTAACCCTAGGTCAACGCCAGTCAACGCGTTGCAACCAGAGTCAACGTTTGACGATTCGAAACCCTAGGGTCAACGCCGGTCAACGCGTAATCCTAGGTCAACGCCAGTCAACGCGTCGCGACCAAAGTCAACGCTTGACAATTCAAAACCCTAGGGTCAACGCCGGTCAACGCGTAACCCTAGGTCAACACCAGTCAACGTGTTGCAACCAAAGTTAACGTTTGACGATCCAAAACCCTAGGGTCAACGCCGATCAACTCGTAACCCTAGGTTAACGCCAGTCAACGCGTTGCAACCAGAGTTAACGCTTGACGATTCGAAACCCTAGGGTCAACGCCGGTCAACGCGTAACCCTAGGTCAACGCCAGTCAACGCGTTGCAACAAAAGTCAACGTACTGTGATCCGAAACCCTAAGTCAACACAATGTGACAGAGGTAGTTCAAAGTCAACTCAATGACACGAGCCAAACTCAATTCATCAGCTGTAGACTCGAGACTCTGACGACGGCCAAGCGATAAACGCAGCGCTGGAAGAACTTCAGCTATTCGTCAAAGCATCGAATAGACTGAAAATCGAAGGAGCCAAGAGTTGAAGCTAACTACAGGTCCTTACGCCGACTGAAGGCTAGACCAATCACATCCAAAGTATTCCAGCCTCTTCTATAAAAGAAACGAGTCCGGAACGCTTTGGAGGGGGTATCTATAAAAAGCGACGATGAACGTCATTATCCGATCCATAGGAGTTCAATTGACGTCGATGAACGATTGAAGTGAATCGATGAACTACGTGAGCTGATAGGATTTCGGAACAACGAAGGCACGGGCCAATCGGGAACCCGGCGATGTTCACAAAAAGAACAATGCCCTTCATGTATCGATCACTCTATAGATAATCCAACCACTTGAATGGATCGAACTCTTCGTCAAGCTTCCAACGCACTTGGAATCACTCAAATCCGAGTTCGGACGAAGAACTTACGGGGAAAACAATCAAACATACGCAACGGAGCGTCTCAGGCTGAGCTGGGACACCCGGGGTGTCTCGGGAAAGTCGAAACACCCCAGGGGTGTCTAGGAAAAGCCTAGACACCCCAGGGGTGTCTAGGCCCCCTAGATGCTCCCCATGGCCTATAAATAGCCACCCATTGCCTCATTTTCCCAGGGGTGTCTAGGCTTTTCCTAGACACCCCAGGGGTGTCTAGGCACCCTAGGTGCCCCCATTGCCTATAAATAGCAACCTAAGGCCTCATTTTTGGAGGATCTGGATTTTTGGAGAGTTGGCGAAGCCCTGCTGCAGTGAAGAGTGGTCGAGCGCTTCAACAGAGGAGAGGTCTTCATCAGATTCTTCATCACCCGTGTCCGTTCCTTAGTATTACCCTTCGCCGGTAATCCTAAGAAGAGCAAATATCTCGTTTTAGCCGAGATAGGCGCTTCAGGCTTCTAGATCTCCTCGCGGATCGACGAAGCTCTATCCGATTTTTTTGGAACAGATCTGAGTGCTAGGTAGTTCACGGATATCGACGTCCCCGTCACAGGCCAAAGACCCACGCAAGCAAGAGACGATAAACGGATATTGTGTTTATTTTCAAGAAAGTTGTAATTTTTATTTTCGTTATTTGAATTCATTTGTAACGACTAAAGTTTTAATGAAATCAATGATGAAGGCAACTTTTGATGAAAACAATGGAATTTACGGGTAAGCTATACAGTCTTTTTTTTGCTTTGTCTTTGAGAGCAAATGGAATAAATCTGAGTTTGATCGCATCTTCTGTTAATTCTCTCATTTTAATCATAATACACACTCCCTCAAATTCCGAGATAAAAATATATTCATCTTCTGTTTTATTTCCAAGGAATTTGGGAAGAATGTTTATGTACTGCGGTCTAAGCTCAAAATTTATGCTATTTGTTTCGGGGAGCCTAATGCAAGAGGAGATTGCATTCCTAATAGGATAGCACATATCATGAAGAACGGGTGGATTAGGATGCTCCATTTTTATGATTGGTTCAAAGCGAATTAATCAATGTGTATTATCCCTAATCCACTGTTGCATACACCAAACTATTTCTTTTTATACTCTTTTTTTTATAAAAAAAGAAAGAAAATTAGTTTTTTTTATGAGAAGAAAATGATAAAGAAAAATCCTAACTAAAACAAATCAAAGCAACCACTTTTTAATCACTCTAATTCTAAGGTTTTAGCCTAACTCACTAGACCAGCTCCTAACCAAAAACTCCTACAGTGAAAAGATTAAAATTTTACCCAGGTAGTTAGCCAGGTAATGATAGTACTAGAGGGTGATCAGAGATCAATTAAGGACCTTGTTCCTTACAGAGCGCTTTACGCAACCCCTAAACTTTGCCTTAGACACCAACTATTCTGAGAAAACTTAAACTGGTTCACTTAAGGATTTCTTGTTCCTTATTGAGCTCGAGTCCTTAGGGGCCAACGTCTAATTAGTTTTAGAAGGCTTGGGTTTGTGAAATGAGGAATTAGTGATTTGTGGTCTAAGGAAAGGGTGAATCTTGATTATGGGGTTTTGCCCTTAAAAATATTTTTAAGTGTGTGCCAAATCAAGATGCTCAAATCACTTGGTAAATTCCTACTAACAATATGAAATGCAACCCTATGAATTAAAAGCAACTAAAAAGGATAGAAAAGAAAAAATATTTTTTTTTAATTAGGGTTAACAATCAAACAAATGAGAAAGGGGAAATTATTTGAATTTATTATCTTATTAGTAAATGTCAAAAGTGCACAACCGTGTCAAGTTATAGTATAAAGATATCGATCCCACGAGGAAGGTGTTTTGTAGGAGAAAATATAAAATCGGTTCTTATGTTATGTGCGTGACAAATAGGAGTGATGGAAGGTGTTTTGTAGGAGAAAATATAAAATCGGTTCTTATGTTATGTGCGTGACAAATAGGAGTGATGAGTGAATATGATTGTGAAGAGATTGAGAGAGTGAAAATGGTGTGTAAATAGGCGCGAAATGTAAGTGAGAGTGGATGTGATAAAGAATGAATGTGATCAATAAGGCAAGAAGGAGAAATCAAGAAACAAATAAGAATTAAAAATAAAATTTAAGAATAAAAAATGCAAGAAATTAAAGATGGTGGATTCAATTATAGATATGTGTAATCTAAAATTGAACCCATTTCTTAGAAAATGATGATTCCCTAGAGGGTTATAGCCTAAAGGCGAATCAAACAAAATGAAAAAAAACAAAAAAAAACTAAACCCAAGAGGATTCTAGCCTCAAGGTGAATAGTGTAAGAAATTAAAATCTAACTACAAAATAAATTATAAAATCTAAACTATAAAATAAATTACAAAATCTAAACTACAAAATAAATTAAAAGAATTAAATGCAAGAAAATAAATCTACTCTATAAGCATAAAATAAATCTAAGACAAGAGGGTTCTAGCCTCTTGGCTATTTAACAAGAAAATAAAATCTAACTATAAGCATAGAAATAAATCTAAACTAATAAGCAATAAAAAAGAAATAAAAGAGAAAAAAGAAAAGAAATGCAAACCTCTAAATAATTCTTCATCTCCATCTTCATCATCCAACAAAGAGAAGAAATATTTAAAGTGATAAAAAAATTATTATTATTAATTGTAACAAAAAGTTATAAATTTGGAAGGCCTTCTCAATTAAGAGTAGCCCTCCTCTCCAAAAGGAGTTACAAAAATTTTCACACCTCTAACCCTTCACTCTCTACCCCTATTTATAGTAAACATCAGTGAATGAGAACCATTAGATCAAAATCTTATCCAAAAACCATGAATTTCAGGCTTAGATTCGTAACAGAATGACGATGGCATCGATACCAGCATCGATAAGGGCATCGATGCTGGCATCGATGCCCAGTTCACTCTGGTTGCTTTTTCCGAAAATCCTTCTTCTTGTAGGCTTTGGTCTTGGGCCTTTTGACATTTTCTTTGCATTTTGGGCTTTTAATACTTTGAAAGAAATTGTTTGGCTTCATGGGCTTCATTTCTTCATTAAATCAAGGGCTTTTGTTGAGAGATGTTCATTTCTTCATTAAATCAAGGGCTTTTGTTGAGAGATGAGAGTTTGAGATTTATTCTTCATTAACCTGTAATTAAAAGATAAAAACAATTATTAGTGGTATATTTATTCATATAAAATAGATAATGAGGGTATAAAATTATAATAAAATGTGATTATCATTGGGCTAAGTTTGGAGAGAGATCTTTCTGACTTTTGGCCCTTGGGATCGACTCTAGACTGGGATGAGCTAGGGTTAGATCGACTAAGAGGCTGACTAGAGGTATCGACACTGGAAGACTGGGAGGGATGAGTTTGAAAATTCTGAGCCCTATGAGATTGATGAAATATGATTTCATCTAAATCTTGAACTAAGGCGTAATCTCTCTCAAGGCTGTTTACTCCTCTAGTAAAGAGTTCGGCTTGGAGGTCGCTTCTTAATCCAGCTTTAAATTTTGATAGGACTTTCATCGGTCTCTTGTTCAATGGTTCTGCATCGAGTAAACAATTCATCAAATTGAGCAACGTACTCTTTTGTAGATTTGGTTCCCTGAGTAAGACAATACCACTTATCTAGCAATCTATAAATAAACGATGGCGGGAGATATTTCTGTTTCAGTTCGTCAGCCATTTCTCGCCAAGTAAAATTTGGTAACTCACCTCTAATATGCCTTATCATTCCGAAGTTGGACCAATATTGGCAAGCGGGTCCAGTGAGCTTCATTGTGGCAAATTTGACTTTCTGGGATTCCGTCAAGGCGTACCAATCGAAGTAGTGATCCATGCTCTTCAGCCAGTCAAAGAAAGTTTGTGGGTCATTCTTACCATTAAAGGTTAGTGGATCACGCACAGGTTGAGGTGGTGGTTGATAAACGACGTGCCCATGACCTTGATTATGCGGAGGTGGAGTTGTAACACACGTTTCTTTGAGCCTCACTAATCTTTCGTTGGTTTCGTTAAATCGTACTGCTAGTTCAGCGAATTTCTTAAGGAGTTCGGACTCTACACTGCCTAACATGCTTGACTCATTAGTTGACTCACTTGACTCTCCTAATCGATAGGGTAGACCTGTGCGAGTGGGCATACACTAATAACTAGATGAGATGAATGGTGTACACAAACAGCTAAAGGAGATGAATGAGATTTTTTTTAATATCAAATAAAAAACTCAACTAATCTAAAATAGAAATAAAAATAAAAAATAAAAATTTCCTACCCTAGAACCATGCTTTGATACCAAAAATGATGCGAAACGAAACATAGGGTCTACTAGAATAAGCGATTTAATTTGAACAAAGCACCGTCTCACCAAAATACATGATATTCGGTAGGAAATTAATTAAAACAGTTAGCATGACAGATGGATTTTAACAAGATTTACAACGATAGTCATAAACAATTCCAATCTTGATTAATTTATTCGCAATATCAATTATCATTTTTTTGCAAGTTCTAAGATCAATATCAATTTTTCAACAGTCACATATTCAGTTACTCTCAATTTACTAATTTAATCAAGCAGTGAATATATGATAAGAGTTTAGAGATGGTTTACTCATGCAATTAACTAACAAAATAAAATTAACAAAAAAATAAGAGTCGGGGAGAACACGAAACCTTCGTCGGTCTGAACAAACTCAATGTGAGGGACCTCTGAAGGTGGCGCGAGGACGTGAGTGACGGAAGGGTACGGGCGACGGGAGGATGGTGGCGTCGAACTGGATGTTGAAGCGACGATGGTGGCAAACCCCTGAATTAACCGCTGATTGTAATCAATCTGAGTAGTTGATTCTGAATTTGTTTTTTTTCATTTTAAGTGACAAACAGATCCTCTCAAATCAATAGGGATATAGACTATAATAAGCTCGATCAGCAGGGAATGATTAAGAAATCAGCAGTGTCCTTCAATTGAAACCCTGAATCTCCTCAAAACCTCCTCGATCCAAGCTAATTCAGACCTAACAGAGCAAGAACCTCCTCAGATCTAAACTGATGCGTCTCTTCAGGGTAGTCTTCAAAAACAATGAAAATAGCAGTAGCAGCTGCAACCTGGCCCTGTTGTTCTTTGTGAGAAGATTCCTCTTGTTAGAACACTCAAGACTGCTTGTGGAGGAGCAGGGGGTTGTGGCTTGTGAAGGTTGTAGGTAGGGCTGCCTTGGGGATGAAGCAGGGAAGGGATGGAGTGCCACGGTTGGTGACAAGGTTTCGGGAGGTGGAATTGGAGTGGCGGGTCTATTGGAG
>NC_033795.1:66736268-66737508 GCF_001876935.1 Asparagus officinalis
GTGAGCAAAGCGGCGGCTTGCAAGGGAAAAGAGTTCAGGGTGGAGGCGTGGGGATATAGGGTTGGCGATTTGCGGATGAGGAAGAGATGATGTTGGCGGTTGTGTATAAGGAGAGAAGAACGTAGAAAAAGTTGGCTAGGGTTTCACACCCAAGGTTTCACACCATAATAGCTAACTTCATTTTTCTTCATTCAATTCTTCATTTTTTCTCAAGTCTCATACAACCTTATTTATAAGAAAAACTACTACGTGCACACAATGTGCAAACAAAATGGAAACAAATAAAAATCCCTCAAATCACTCAACTACCAAATTAAAACCTACTTCGAAATTCAAATCTAAACTACCAAATTTAAATTACAATTCAAAATTCAAATTTAAAAAAAAATTAAATAATCAGATATTGTTGTTCTTGTCCTCATCACTTGGTGTCTCCAAGGTTAGTATCACCGATTGTTTGGGTCAAAAGTCGATGTTTTCATTGTTTTGAATCTATTACAACTTTAGTCGTTATAATAAACTCAAATAAATAAGAAAAGTAGATCTTTTTATAAGATCTCCTTATACAACGAAAATATAAGGTTACAACTCTTGTTAAACAGCGCAACGGACGTTTATCACCCGCTGCTTGCGTAGGAACTTCGCCTGTGCCGGGGACATTAATCTCTATGGACCGTCGCAGATCAAATCCGGTTAATTTACGAAGAAAGTAATCGCAGCAGCGGTAATCTCGACCAAGCGAGATCACGGCTCTTCTCGAGATTTAAGACCAAGCTTAAATCCGGAGGCGACCAAGCGAGATCACGGCTCTTCTCGAGATTTAAGACCAAGCTTAAATCCGGAGGAATAGGGGACGGATCTCAGATCTCTCGAACTCCACTCTTTATGCACAGAAATTCGCCAAGATCTGCTAACCTTCGCTGTAAATTCGTGGCTCCACCCTTAATTTTGACAGTACCTCGCCCTCTTGATTTCCAGATACGGAGAAATGAGCACTCGAGCTTGTATTTATTGCCTCCGGTTGAGGGGTTTTTGGATCAAAACGAGGGATTCCTCCTTATCTTCAGTTAGTAACTGATTAACCACAGTATCAGATTAGTTGGGATGCTCAAGAACAAACAAATCTCAAGAAAACCCGTTAAAACCAAAACAATGCATTTTCGATTCAAATTGGCCGACGCGTCACCCAGTGGCTCGGCCATGGCCGAGCCACCAAATGGTGGCTCAGACCAGGCCGAGC
>NC_033795.1:66738472-66745823 GCF_001876935.1 Asparagus officinalis
CCCCCTCTCCTATTTATAGCCAAGCGTCACTGTGCCCGTGTGCACGTGTGGCCACCTCATAGATGGCCAGCCACCTTGAGGTGGCTCGGTTTCGGCCGAGCCCCTCTAGGTGCCATTTTCCGTCGTTTTCCATCTTTCGGTTCTGTCCGTGATTCGATTGTGTGGTTGACTTGTTCGGACTCGATTCGCTGACCTGATTTGGCAGTAAATCCACTTCTGAGTTCGAGTCTGAAACTGATCTTGATTCGATCGTGATTCGTCCGAGTCCGCTCTTAGATGGATAACTCGTTGATTCCTCAACCCGTTAGCTAAATTCCGCACGCGAGTGGATTTATTCCGTTTTTTGCGTGCGGTTCGTTAGCCTCGTAGCCTCGTTAATCCGTTTCGTTGCGTATCACTTGGCTTCGGTGTTGTGGACTAACAATCGTGTCTGCATACGTCGCTCGATGGTCAGTTCGTCGAATCTGCGTCGTCGAGTTGTGTTAAGGGACCTATAGGCAGTTTTATACGCCTACAGATACCCCCTCCAAAGTATTTCAGCCTCGTTCAATTATAGAAGAGTTTGGAATACTTTGGATATGATCGTCCCATTCTTCGACGGGATATTTGGAGTGGCTTCCATTCTTGGTTCCTTCAGTCCCCCAGGCTGTTCGGTGCTTTGTCGAATATCTGTAAGGGTTCCGGTGCTGCATTTATTTCTGACCGTCTGTCGGAATTTTGAATTTGAAGTCGATTCTCGATTTTCTGACTTTTTAGCTTTAGTTGGTTATTTCAACATAGAACTGACCGTTGGCGTTGAGTCTTTATTTTGCGACGCGTTGTCCGGCGTAGTTTTGTTGAGTTATCCTTAAGAATATTTTTAGAAAAATATTCTCCAGGAACTTCCCAACCAAAAATAGGGAACAGTTTATACTCGTATACCTTATTGGAGTATTAAGAAGTAGTTTATACTCGTATACTTTTCGGAGTATTAAGAAGCAGTTTATACTCGTATACTTTTCGGAGTACTGATTCTTTCATTGCAATGCATTGATAGGCGTTGACCTAGGGTTACGCATTGACCGGCGCTGACCCTAGGGTTTCAAATGTCGTACGTTGACTTTTTGATCGCAACGCGTTGACTGGCGTTGACCTAGGGTTACTTCTCTTAGACTTTGTGCTATGATGTTGAATACATAGGCTTCGCCATTGTTACGGGAATAGGCTACCCGGCGACACGTGTTAGGTGTTGACTTTAGGATTTTTGGCTAACCCCCAGCCTTCAACGGGTTTGATAAGCCTTTACCGACTACCGTTTGAGTCGGGCTAGCATGCGGATTGTCTAAATCCGTTCCGCATGTAACGTTGTGCTAAGAGAGTGAATTCTCTGAGACTCGCTGCTACGACTTCGAATACGTAGACTTCGCCATTTATTATGGGAATAGGCTACCCGGCGACACGTGTTAGGTGTTGACTTTAGGATTTTTGGCTAACCCCCAGCCTTCAACGGGTTTGATTAGCCTTTACCGACTACCGTTTGAGTCGGGCTAGCATGCGGATTGTCTAAATCCGTTCCGCATGTAACGTTGTGCTAATAGAGTGAATTCTCTTAGACTTGGCGCTACGACTTCGAATACGTAGACTTCGCCATTGTTACGGAAATAGGCTATCTGACAACGTGTATTAGACGCTGATTTATCCCTACTTAGGCTTCGGGATAAAATACCCCAGAATCAAACTCTGGTGTCTTTTTCTACGGAGAAAGACTAAACCGGCGATGCGTGTTAGGCGTCGGCATATCCTTTCTTAGGATTCAGGATGAAATTCCCCATGCGTGTAAGGTATGGATTTTGGTGTTATTAATAACAACCTGCCACAATATTGAATATGTGAACGGGTGTTCTTTTTGACGGTTGAGAACTAACCGGCAGCGCGGGTTAAGCGCAGACTTATCCTTGCTTAGGTTTTAGGATAGAATACCCAGAATCGAACTCTGGTGTCTTTTTTTATGGAAAAAGACTAAACCGGCAGCGCGTGTTAGGCGCAGACTTATCCTTGCTTAGGATTCGGGATAAACTTCCTAGGATGAATCCTAGATTGATAAATTTTGGAAAAGATCAGTGCGGGAAAGGAATAATTTTATATTCTATTTCCCGGTCTTCTTTTAGGGTGAAGGCGAACCCGAATACAAGTAAGGAAGAATTTTATATTCTAATTCCTTGATTCTGGAAAGGAAGAATTTTATATTCTATTTCCAGCGCAAAAGAAACTAGAAGTGGGATCTCCACTCAGAGAATCTGGAAGATCTAGATAAACTTACCTTTTATAGAATTGGTTATCTAATCTGAAGATGAGTTTTTCGTTTATCGAAATGAAATTTCAACTTAGGTTATGACCATGTGTAATATTCTTCAAGGAACTTCCCGGTAAATGGGTTATCCTGAATGTACTAGGGATAGTACTTTTTCAGGAACTTCCCATTTATTGGCATTAATTGCCTGGCGCCCTCTTGAGTAATCAGACGATATGCACCGTTTGAGTAGACCGTGTCTATCACGAACGGTCCTTCCCATTTGGGTTCAAATTTACCTTTCTTCTTGGAGTTGAGGATTATTGGTCGGTGGGCAGCGAGGACCAAATCTCCTTCCTTGAAGCTTCTCTGTCGGACTCTTTTGTTAAAAGCCCTAGATATTCTGGCTTGATAAAACTCAATGTGTTGTTGAGCCTCCAAGCGCTTTTCATCCAACCTCTCGAGTTCTTCGAGACGTTTTTCATGCTGTTCTTCTGTTGTCATCTCGGTTGCGAGAGCGATCTGAAGAGATGGGATTTGAATCTCCAACGGTAGCACAGCTTCACATCCGTATACCAACGAATATGGGGTAGCTCCTGTAGGTGTGCGTATGGTGGTGCGATAAGCCCAGAGTACTTCACCGAGTTTATCGTCTCAGCCTCGTTTATTGGTCTTCACGAGCTTTGACAGGATTTTAATAATCGTCTTGTTAAACGCCTTAGCTAATCCATTCGCAGCGAGATAATAAGCTGTTGACGAAACATCTTCAATTTTGAACTTGTCACAAAACCTGATGAAGGAGTTGCTTATGAACTATGGACCGTTGTCATGAATGATCCGTCTTGGCACGCCGTGTCGGTATATGACATGATGCTTAATGAAATTGATGACGTTGTTCGTCTTCACTTCTCTAAGCGAAATTGCTTCAGCCCACTTTGAGAAGTAATCTGTGATTGCGAGGATGAATCGATCACCTTTGACTGAAGGGGGAAAAATAGGACCGACGATGTCCATGCCCCATGTCTCGAACGGCCAAGACGTGGTTGACGTGTGCAACTGCTCTGGTGGTTGGTGAATGTAATTCACATGTATTTGACATGCATGACACTCTCGGGCGTATTCGATCGCGTCGCGGACCATTGTTGGCTAAAAATATCCCATTCTCCTGATGCGATCATACAGTTTGGGACCAGGCTGATGCGCACCACATTCTCCTTCGTGTGCTTCCTTGAGAACTTCTTCTGCTTCTTTGTTCGAAAGGCATCGGAGTAATAAACCATCATACCCTCTACGGTATAACGTATGGGTCTCGGTATTATAGAAGAATCTTGGTGCTCTTCGGCGGAAGTATTCCCTTTCTTTTACATCCTCTGAAAAAATACCATATTGGACGTAGTCAATGATAGGAAAGCGCCAATCTCGGGACTCAGACCCAATTTGGGTTGAATTCACCTCCTTGGCGTTTATGTTTCCGTCATCTTCTTCTTCAATATCCATATTGTATATGGGTATGCAGAGCTGATGCGTCCTTACTATGACTAATAATTCAGTTTCGGGAGGCTGTGCAAGTGATACTGCTAGTGCTGCCAGTGCATCTGCATAAGCGTTCTGGAGACGAGGGATGTATTCAATGAAGAATTCTTCAAAAGATTCTGTCATTTTGATGGCCTCCTGGTGGTACGGGATCAGGTCTTGGTTCCTGACTTCATACTCTCCACGGACTTGGTTTACTATCAACTGAGAATCCCCAAAAGCTTCGAGATATTCGACCCCCAGCTCTTTGGCGAAACTGAGTCCAATGAGAAGCGCATTGTACTCGGCTACGTTATTGGAGCACGGACTAGTCAATGAATAAGCTCGAGGCATCACATGCTTCCCCGGGGAGATTAAGACAACCCCAACCCCGGAGGAAACTGTAGAACCTCCCGGGGTTATTACCCTATTAACTGCCCTCGAAGCACCATCGAAATATAATTGCCATACTTGTTGGTATGACTGTTCGCGGTGAAAATCGTCTTCATTGAATTCATTGTCATCTTGAATAACAACTTTTTGAGTTACAAAAGATCTGGTCCTTTTTAGATCCGGTTACAACGAAATCAAAGAAAAAATAAAAATTACAACTTTCTCCTTTTGAACAAATCGCGAGCTCCTGTTTTGCGGTCGCTCGCTTTGTGTGGGTTCTTTGCCGACGCCGGGGTTAATCCGTGGACCACCGCGCGATCTAGATCCGGTCGGATCTACACGATTCGACGGGTATTATTCCGCGAAGGGAATAATAGCCGGGGAGGATTAATTCACCAAGGAAATAATCGTCCAAATCTCGGGATCAAAGGCCAAGCTTTAATCCGGAGTGTGATCTCGTGTAGATCTCAGATCTGATCTTTACCTCTCTCGAACTCCTGCCTTTTGTGACGTGGACGCTCGCCGAGAATCAGATCTGAATCTTCAAGTCCTCAAGTCTTCAAAACTCCAAGCTCGAGGCTCGGCATGGGCCGAGCCACCCTGAGGTGGCTCGGTTTCGGCCGAGCCCCTCAGGGTGTTTGGGTTTTGTGGTTTTGTCCGTTGTATCTGTTTTTTGTCCGTGATTCGGTTGTGCGATTGATTTGTCTGGACTCGATTTGTTGACCTGATTTGTAAGTCGATTCGAATCTTGATTTGGCAGTAAATCCACTTCTGAGTTCGAGTCCGAAACCGATCTTGATTCGATCGTGATTCATCCGAGTCTGATCTTGTTTGGATGACTCGTTGACTCCCCGAACCGTTGGCTTAATTCCGCACGCGAATGGATGTATTCCGTTGCTTGCGTGCGATTCGTCAACCTCGTCGCCTCGTTGGTTCGTCGGTTTGTGCCGAGCTATGCTAAGGGACCTATAAGCGATTTTATACGCCTACAGATACCCCCTCCAAAGTATTTCAGTCTCGTTCTTTTATAGAAGAGTCTGGAATACTTTGGATATGATTGTCCCAACCTTCAGTCGGTGTAACGGGACTTTGGAATGGCTTCCGTTCTTGATTTCTTCAATCTTCCAGGCTATTCGGTGCTTTGTCGAATGTCTGTTAGAGTTCCAGTGCTGCATTTATTGTCTGACCGTTGTCGGAATTTTAAACTTGAAGTCGACTCCTGATTTTCTAATCTTTAGCTGACCATCGATTGTCGGCGTTGAGTTTTTATTCGCGACGCGTTGTCCGGCGTAGTGTTGTTGAGTTATCCTTAAGAATATTTTTAGAAAAAATACTCTCCAGAAACTTCTCAACTACCTTATTGGAGTATTTTCTGTGCCCAAATGAGCTGAACCGGCTTGATAATGAGCCAAAAAATGCAGTAATTAGGCTCAAAAAATTTTCTGATCCTTCCGAATATGTGGGAGAGGCAAGAATAAACCAAGGACTGAACCCTCGGTCGATTTGAAGTTGTTTCGATGCTTGATTCAGCTTCAATTTGAATTCTGGTTCAAACCAGGTCTGGTACGGTTCAATTTGGTCTGGTCCGGTTCAACTAGGCTTGGTTCAACATTATAAAAGAGGGTTTTTCCTCTTCATTAGGGCCGGCCCCCCTCTCTCTTTCTTTTTCACTTTTCTCTTCCCTCGAGCATCCTTTCTCCCTCAAAACTTCATAGTTGCATTAGATCTAGTCTTCCTTTGGATCTTTGACTGAGAAATCCCTCAAAACTTCCATATTTAAAATTTCTCTCAGGCCCCTCGAGCGCGTGGTCTGAGTCTCTTTCAAGATCTGATTTTTATTGGATCCACGAGCTTTTCCTCAGGTAAATCCTCAACCATTTTAGCATATTTTATGCTTAATTCAATTTATGAATTTGTGGGGTCGCATGCGAGGGTTAGGATTAAGATTTGGCGCCTCGAGCTCACCTCTCAGGGGGTAGAATTGCAATAAAAGGAGGAACTTTTTTTTTATTTTTTTATTTTTTATCTGATCCCTTAATTTATTTTGCAGATTGCCATGTCTCGTACTGCGAGGGGTCAATCCTCTACCGCGTCGGCTGATGGCGCGCCTCCCTCTTATGCTGGTGAGCTATTTTTGAAAATTTACAAATTAGTCCATTTTTTCTTATAAAGGGGGCGTTTTGACGTTGCATTGTGCCTTATAAGGCAGGGATATATAGTCGATATACCCTATCTTATAAGTGCATAATGTGGCCAAATCGTCTCACCCTTTATAAGTGAGTGACTCTATCTTACCCATTCGTAGGATGAGTTCAACTTCCTTTTATGATTGAGAGTAACAACTGTTTAAATTTTTGCTTCCAGTGGAATATCCTTCTGGGGCGTTCTCATCTCACGCCGTGTACGGGCGTCGTGGCGAGTATTATTCGACTTCCAACGATTTTTCCCCTATCCCAGTCACTTCTCGGTTTGCTTCGGGCACATCGACAGAGGTTGCCCAAGTGGTGAAGGAAGGTGGACATCGAGCTCTTCGCCAGTTGATTACAGATGCGCCCCTCGTGAAGGATGCCAGTTTGATTCAGCCTCTCAAAAAGACCGACTTCTTATTTGGCGATTCTGCCAGAGATCCGGGTGCCGTGTTTATTGATGCTGAGCAGTGGCTTCATAAGACTGGCAGTGGTTTTATATATTTGCCGAAGATTTCCCGGGGTTATTACCCTATTAACTGCCCTCGAAGCACCATCGAAATATAATTGCCATACTTGTTGGTATGACTGTTCGCGGTGAAAATCGTCTTCATTGAATTCATTGTCATCTTGAATAACAACTTTTTGAGTTACAAAAGATCTGGTCCTTTTTAGATCCGGTTACAACGAAATCAAAGAAAAAATAAAAATTACAACTTTCTCCTTTTGAACAAATCGCGAGCTCCTGTTTTGCGGTCGCTCGCTTTGTGTGGGTTCTTTGCCGACGCCGGGGTTAATCCGTGGACCACCGCGCGATCTAGATCCGGTCGGATCTACACGATTCGACGGGTATTATTCCGCGAAGGGAATAATAGCCGGGGAGGATTAATTCACCAAGGAAATAATCGTCCAAATCTCGGGATCAAAGGCCAAGCTTTAATCCGGAGTGTGATCTCGTGTAGATCTCAGATCTGATCTTTACCTCTCTCGA
>NC_033795.1:66746366-66762794 GCF_001876935.1 Asparagus officinalis
CTGTGGTTCAACTTGCCTACAGAAAGGATCTTTCACTTCTTCCGGTGATGGTGGCTAACATTCATCGAGGGCTTCGACAGATTTCTAGTGCTTTTACACGGAAGGAAAGTGGACCACCGACTCAGATTCCTACCATTAAGGTGGAGCTTCCATACACATATTTGATGGCTTGGTTCGTCCTTCATCGTTCCGATATGATGTCAGTACCGTATGCCACAGACCCCTCCGCTCCCCTACTATAGCTGTTTGAGAATGGAAAGTGGGAGGGGCGAGGATTCCCTAAGGTCAGACAGCAGCTACAGGTCCATAAGTGTTGGGCGTTTTCCGCTTGTTTTTCGCAGTTCTCCGGCCGATACGACGAGTGTCTGATTGATGAGGAGAGGCCGAGGGAGTATCAGACTCATTTGGACATCGGCTGCTTTAACTGGCTGGTGAACATCAGGCCGGGTTATCTGACTTTCCGGGTGAGGAATCAGTGTTTCATAGAGCCATACCTACCCTGCCGATTCGCTCGCCAGTTTGGATATGATCAGCTTTATGGCGGGAATCCACGTCAGCAGCTTCGGACCCACGGCGGTTTGGTGGACGGTCTTCGTGCATGGTTGTGGACCGTGACGGGCTGTACTGGTGCTAAATTCAGTCTCCCGAGTTCTGAGCGGCCGTTAAACCTCACCTTCCTAAGTTGCAAGTGGTTGTTAGCAGCTAATAAAACCATTCCTGTGAAGCCGATTGCAGAGCTAGAGGCTGAGGAGGCTTCTCAGGCTGATTCCCGTATGATTTGGGAGAATGCTCGATCACAAAGGGCACGGCACAAGACCCGTCGGATTGACGAAGAGGGAAAGAAAATCTTTCATTCTGCTGATGAAGCTTCAGGCGGAGATCTTGAAGATCACGAGGACTATTCTGAACGAGGTCAGTTTCTTACTCTTTCCCGATGTAGGACCCGGTTCGATGAATCCAGGTACATCTACCATTAACAATACACAAAGGAGTTGAATGATTTGGAATTTGTGCATTCCCTAATTGTCTCTATACTTCTTGCTCTTTTAGATAATTCGCAGGAGGCAAACGTGGATTTTGGGAATAGAGAGGCTGACGCACCCATAAGAGGTAACTCATTTCTATTGGTCGTAGTCTCTTTATTCTCCTTTCGTACTTATATTCACTTGTGTCAGATTTTTCGATTGATGATTTTGACGAGGAAGGCTTGCTTGTGGACACTCCGATGCTCCACTTTATGTATGGCTCTCCTCAGATTGATGATCAGTTGCCTGGAGATGTATTTCCTGAGTCTACGCTCCCTAAGAATCCCGAGGATGGTTTTTCTGAAGGTACGTAGCTTTTAATTATAGGACTAGCCAATTTTTGACTAATGCAACTATAATGTGATGCATCTGAAAATTCTATTTTGTATTTGACAGGTGCTTTTGTCGAGACTGATCCTGTTGAGCGGGCTGTGGGACCAACTACACCAGTTGATACACCCCCAGCCGTTACACCTCCACCATCCTCAGTGATTCAAGGGGAAGAAGGTATAACTTGAGCAATTGAGGAATGTCATTCATTTCTTCATCAAGGCTTTTGACGGATTTCTCCTTTTTGTGTAGGGCTTTCTTCTCGGCTTCACGCCCTTGTGAAGGAGTTATTATCAGACAGCGACCCAGAGAAGATTGTCATCTGTATAGAGGTCCGTTCCTTCTTCTCCTTTGTGAATGATATGATTGACAAGCTCTTCCACGGCGGACTTTCCCTTCACCAGTTCAAGCCATTCCTTGATCTTAAGATAAATTCCATAAGGGATGCAGGGTATCCAGATCTGGCGAAGTCTATTGTTGATGATCTTGACTGCCTAGAGCGTGAGCTTCAGATGTTTCGTGAGCTCCGGGATGCAGGTGCCTCTTCATTCATCGCTGCCGAGTTGGATACTCACTTACAGACATGGCGCGATGCTAAGTTCCTTGCTGAGTTAGACATTCAGGTGCAGCGGGATCGAGTGGACCGAGTTGAGGCCCACCTTGCTGCTAAATCATCTTCACTCACCGAGCTTGACTCTTCTATTACCTCTTGTGAGACCCAGATAGACCAGCTCCGAAGAGAGCTCCATGAGAAAGAGGAGACTTTGAGTATTCTTCAGATGACGAAGATACAGGATCAGCAGGCCCTGAAGCAGAAGCTGGTCGAGACGGAGGAGGTTGCTGCGAGGACTTTAGCCACCACAGAGGATTCCATCAGAGCTGAGCTTAGGCAAGCTTATGATGAAAAGCTGTCTAAGCTCAATCAGCAGATTTTTGGCCATGTTCTTAATGTATAATTTCATTTGCTGAATGTTTTGACTCTTGATCCTTTTAGTAGAACTGGTTTTTGTTTTTTTTTTTATCTTTATTATGATTCTTCATTCCGTTTGAAATGATTGACCATAATACTTTTAGGATTTTTGGTAAACCCTCAGCCATCAACGGATTTGATTAGTCTTTACCGACAACCGTTTGAGTCGGGCTAGCATGCGGATTGTCTAAATCCGTTCCGCATGTAACGTTTTGTGCTATGATGTTGAATACATAGGCTTCGCCATTGTTACGGGAATAGGCTACCCGGCGACACGTGTTAGGTGTTGACTTTAGGATTTTTAGCTAACCCCCAGCCTTTAACGGGTTTGATTAGCCTTTACCGACTACCGTTTGAATCGGGCTAGCATGCGAATTGTCTAAATCCGTTCCGCATGTAACGTTGTGCTAAGAGAATGAACTCTCTTAGCCTTGATGCTACGACTCGGAATACGTAGACTTCGCCATTGTTATGGGAATAGGCTACCCAGCAAAGTGTTTTAGACGCTGACTTATCCCTACTTAGGCTTCGGAATAAAATTCCCTAGAATCGAACTCTGGTGTCTTTTTCTTCGGAGAAAGACTAAACCGGCGACGCGTGTTAGGCGTCGGCATATCCCTTCTTAGGATTCAGGATGAAATTCCCCATGCGTGTAAGGCATGGATTTTGGTGTTATTAATAACAACCTGCCACAATGTTGAATATGTGAACGGGTGTTCTTTTTAACGGTTAAGAACTAACCGGCGGCGCGGGTTAGGCACCGACTTATCCTTGCTTAGGTTTCAGGATAAAATACCCCAGAATCAAACTCTGGTGTCTTTTTCTACGGAAAAAGACTAAACCGGCGACGCGTGTTAGGCGCAGACTTATCCCTGCTTAGGATTCGGGATAAACTTCCATGTACCTGTGAGGCACAGATTTTAAAGGAATAATTTTATATTCTATTTCCCGGTCTTCTTTTAGGGTGAAGGCAAACCCGAATACAAGGAAGGAAGAATTTTATATTCTATTCCTTGATTCTGGAAAGGAAGAATTTTATATTCTATTTCCAGTGCAAAAGAAACTAAGAGTGGGATTTCCACTCCGAGAATCTGGAAAATCTAGATAAACCTGTCTTTTATAGGATTCGTTATCTAAACTAAAAAGGAGTTCTTCGTTTATCGAAGTGAAACTTCAACTTTGGTTATAGCCATGAGAAGGTTTAACCAAAGAGAAAAAGAAAGGAGTTCTTTCGTTTATCGAAAGAGGACTCCGAAATGAAAGTGGACCTCTTGTTCATAGAAAGAGTCAAGAGGGCCAGAAAGACATTTTTGGTGGACCCACTGTCAATTGAAATTGATCAGTGAGGGATTTTGGTGGTGAAAAAGATTTTGGGTTATCCTCTAGAATATTAAGTGTAATATTCTTCAAGGAACTTCCCGGTAAATGGGTTATCCTGAATGTACTAGGGATAGTACTTTTTCAGGAACTTCCCATTTATTGGCATTAATTGCCTGGCGCCCTCTTGAGTAATCAGGCGATATGCGCCGTTTGAATAGACTGTGTCTATCACAAACGGTCCTTCCCACTTGGGTTCGAATTTACCTTTCTTCTTGGAATTGAGGATTATCGGTCGGCGAGCAGCGAGGACCAGATCTCCTTCCTTGAAGCTTCTCTGTCGGACCCTTTTGTTGAAAGCCCTAGATATTCTGGCTTGATATAGCTCAATTTGTTGTTGAGCTTCCAAGCGCTTTTCATCCAACCTCTCGAGCTCTTCGAGACGTTTCTGATGCTGTTCTTCCGTTGTCATCTCAGTTGCGAGAGCGATCCTAAGTGACGGGATTTGAATCTCCAAAGGCAGCACTGCCTCGCATCCGTATACCAGCGAATATGGGGTGGCCCCTGTAGGTGTGCGTATGGTGGTGCGATAAGCCCAGAGCGCTTCACCGAGTCTATCGTCCCAGTCTCGTTTATTGGTCTTCACGAGCTTTGACAGGATCTTGATGATCGTCTTGTTGAAAGCCTCAGCTAGTCCGTTTGCGGCGGGATAATAAGCTGTCGATGGAACATCTTCAATTTTGAATTTGTCACAAAACCTGATGAAGGCATTGCTTATGAACTGTGGTCCGTTGTCATGAATGATCCGTCTTGGCACCCCGTGTCGGTATATGACATGATGCTTAATGAAATTGATGACGTTGTTCATCTTTACTTCTCTGAGCGGGATTACTTCAGCCAACTTTGAGAAATAATCTGTGATTGCGAGGATGAATCGATCGCCTTTGACTGAAGGGGGAAAAATAGGACCAACAATATCCATACCCCATGTCTCGAACGGCCAAGATGTGGTTGACGTGTGCAACTGCTCTGGCGGTTGATGCATATAATTCGCACGTATTTGACAAGCATGACACTCTCGAGCGTATTCGATTGTGTCTCGAACCATCGTTGTCCAGAAATATCCCATTCTCCTGATGCGATCATACAGTTTGGGACCAGGCTGATGCGCACCACATTCTCCTTCGTGCGCTTCCTTAAGAACTTCTTCTGCTTCCTTGTTCGAAAGGTATCGGAGTAATAAACCATCGTACCCTCTACGGTATAACATATGGGTCTCGGTATTATAGAAGAATCTTGGTGCTCTTCGGCGGATTGATTCTCTTTCTTTTACATCCTCTGGCAAAATACCATACTGGACGTAGTCAATGATGGGAAAACGCCAATCTCGGGACTCAGGCCCAATTTGAGTTGAATTCACCTCCTTGGCGTTAGTGTTTCTGTCATCTTCTTCTTCAATATCCATATCGTATATGGGTATGCAGAGTTGATGCGTCCTCACTGTGACTAACAGCTCAGTTTCGGGAGGCTGCGCAAGTGATACTGCTAGTGCTGCCAGCGCATCCGCATAAGCATTCTGGAGCCGAGGGATATATTCAATGAAGAATTCTTCAAAAGATTCTGCCATTTTGATGGCTTCCTGGTGGTATGGGATCAGGTCGCTTCCCCGGGGAGATTAGGACAACCCCAACCCCGGAGGAAACTATAGAACCTCCCTGGGTTATTACCCTTTTAACTGCCCTCGAAGCACCATCGAAATATAATTGCCATACTTGTTGGTGCGATGTAGTGTTAACCTCGTGGGTTTCATCCGGCAAGTCATCATATACTTCTGCCGTATCTGTGGTCGGGTTTGCCGCCAAAAGATCGCAAATCGCTTGTCCTTTGATCGACTTCTGTTGCTTGAAGTGTAAATCGTATTGGGACAAGAGAAGAGCCTATTTTGCTAACTGCCAATTCATAGAGGCTGGTTGTGTCATAAACACCCGTACTGGATTAACATTGGAAATGACATAAATCGTCTGTCCAACCAAGTAATGCCGCATCTTTTGCATCGCGAATACCAATGCGAGGCATTCTCTCTCGATCATCGGATATCGAGACTCGGCGCCTACCAAGGTCCGACTTAGGTAATAAATTGCATGTTCGTGACCATTATCGTCGTCTTGTGCCAGTAAAGCACTTATCGAGTGGTTCATCGCCTTGATGTAAATCAAGAACGGTTTACCCGATTTCGGTGCAACGAGAACAGGAGGACTCGCCAGATACGTTTTGATATCTTCGAATGCTTTTTGGCAGGCGTCGTCCCAGATGAATGACACTCCTTTCTTGTTTAGCTTAGAAAATGGTTGGCACTTCCCAGAAAGGTTTGAGATGAACCGCCGGATGTAAGCTAGCCGCCCTTGCAATCCTCTGAGCTCTCTCAAATTTCTAGGAGGTTGCAGTTCGTGTATCGCCTTCACTTTGTCAGGATCGATATGTATACCTTTAGTGGTGACGACGAATCCAAGGAATTTTCCGCTAGACATTCCAAGGAAGGATTTAGTAGGGTTCATCTTCAACTGATGGCTCCGCATGAGATCGAACATCGTCTTCAAGTCCTTGATGTGATCTTCTTTGTTGCGACTTTTCACAACCAAATCATCAACGTAGCACTCGACTGTTTTCCTGAGATGTTCTTGGAAAATCTTAGTCATTGCTCGTTGGTATGTGGCGCCTGCATTCTTTAGACCGAATGGCATCACCGTGTAGCAGAATACACCGAGGGGCGTTCTGAATGTTGTATGTTTCTCGTCATCTGGGTGCAACTTGATTTGGTTATATCCTGAGAAACCATCCATAAAAGACATTCTCTCAAATCTGCATGTATTGTCAATAATAACATCCGTGATTGGGAGAGGAAAATCGTCTTTTGGACATGCCGTATTCAGGTCTCTGAAATCAATGCAAATCCTGATTTTACCGTTCTTCTTCATGACTGGAACGATATTGGCCAGCCAATCCGGATGCTGCTCCTCTCGGATAAATCCTGATTCGATCAATTTCTTAACCTCTGCCTCGATGGGTTCCATTATCTGCGGACGAAACCGTCTTTGCTGTTGCTTGACAGGTTTGGCATCCGGCTTGATATCGAGGCGGTGCATTGCCACATTGGGGTCGAGCCCTGGCATATCCTCGTAGTTCCAAGCGAAGACGTCGATATACTCCCTGATGAGAGCAATTAACTCCTCCTTCTCATTTGAGAGGAGACTATCGCTAATGAATATAGGCTTTGGGTTGGCCTCGTCACCCATGTTAACTTGGACTATTTTATCTTCAGTGGGGGGTTCCCTCTGTTTGAACCTATCACCATACTGCATGTTCAGGTGATGAACCCACGGGTCTTCCCACGTTGGTATTTGATCATCATCCTCCATTGTAGACGGATCAGCTGTAGACATATTTACCATTAGGGCTTTGAATACCTCCCCTAAACTTGTGTCGGAAGAATCAGAAGAGTATCCGTTCTTAGTTTTGTTAGCAATTTGATCGATGATCTGCCAACCACATTCCTCATCGGACGAGGAAACATAGCCTAAACAATTTGATCGATGATCTGCCAACCACATTCCTCATCGGACGAAGAAACATAGCCTAAGCCTCGCCCGTATTTATAATAATCCTCAGATTTCCCTTTTGGTACATATACCGCTTTGGCTGGAGTACTAGGACCTCGATCAAAGTATAGACCTTCTCCGAGTGTGAAATCATACCCCTGCTTTTCCATGAGCTTACGCGCTTCTGGACTATACTTAGATAAATGTCGACTAGGTTTGTCATCATCTTCATCTTCACTTAGGAAATGATCTGGTAACGGAGAATTTTTTCCTTTACCGTAAATCACTTCTTTAGCACCTCTTACTTTGTTCGGGATGACCATGGTTGTTCCGAAAGAATGCTGGAGGCGTTCCTTTGTTACATAGGACGACCGAAGCGGCATGTACAAGTCAGGATTATTATACAATTCTGTTATCACATCATTAAGAGACAGGGAGTACTCCAAATCGTTATTTATTTCAACATCGGCAAGTTGCCAATTACAACCTCCATCTGACGATTGTTCATCGTCAAGATTGATTACAAAGAGTACAATGTCATTTAAAACAAAACCGCCATTGTAATCGAATCCGGCTTCAGAATCAGCTTCTTCTCCGCTGTCTGTGCCCTGGGCCGATGGTTCAGTATCGGATTCGTTACCATAAAGGAGAGAATCGGTGAAATAATTCTCATACCCCTTGAATGGTTGCTTATCCGCGACCACCGTCCTAACCTCATTGTCAGTGTCGACATACTTCAAACACTGATGGAGAGTAGAGGGAATTATCACATTACTATGGATCCAAGGCCGACCCAATAGTAAGTTGTACGAAGTCTCCGCATCGATCACATAACACGTGACTTCTGTCTTCAGATCTCCCATCTGGCACTGGCTGTTCAAGCACCGGCTTGATTTGAGTCAGAAACACCTCTGAATTGGCCAAAGCTTCTTGCAAGGCCTCCCTGGTTTCCTTGGACAACCGCAGCAACTCATACAACGTTATCCGTGCTGGAATATTGGCTAGTTGAGCCATTATATCGAAGACTTGCGGAGTCTTCGAGCTTTCCGATTTGTCTTTTCCAATCGGGCGACTGAAACAAGACTGCTTCGGATTCTGCACCTCTTGGGGATTTTTCTCTTTCGGTTTATTCACCGACTGTCGTCGAGCCTCTTCGCCCGGTGTAGGACTTGTAATCACCCCCATCTCCGTGAGAGTTTTGGCTGGTCCCCGTTTATTCACCCCCTGCTCACTAGGTGGTGGATAGTTGTAGTGATACTCATTTTCGCTTCGGGTTGCAAAAACTTCTTGCTCTTCTTCAGAGAGCGGAAAAGCTTGTATTCTTTCGTCATCTTCTCCTGGGATAGCAGAGACTCCGCAGCAAGACTTTCCTTTCCCTTTGGACTTCTTCTTGGATGACGACCCGGCCCATTGTTCATCTTCAATCAGGTCGGGGTGAACCCAGAGGATTTCACCGTTTGGAGCTGTATGTGGCACAAGTCCTTTTTGGCGCTGTCCATGCGGGTCGTCGTTTACTGTTTTCATTCCCACTTTGGTGATGCGTTTTGGTTCAAACCACGCCGTGGGCACTGAACCAAAACTGATTCAAACCGCGTTTGCTCCAACATTCTTGGACGGCTTCGGGGTTATGACGCCTACATCGATTAGCGTCTGGATCTTGTCCTTTAGGTGGTAGCACGACTTCGTGGGGTGATGGACCGGTCTATGGTATGCACAATACCTCGGATCCGTCACCTTACTAGCCCCTTCTTGTTCCACAATCGCTGGCAGCTGAATTTTGTTGTTCTCCAACAAGTACTTAAAGATGCCGGGAACTTCGTCATCCTTGAAGGAGTACACTTTAGGAAACCTCGGCTCTGAAGATTTCTGCTTCTGAGGTCGTTGTTGCCATTGCCCCCGAGCTTGTTGTGGTGCTTGTTGCTGCTGCTGCTGTTGCTGCTGCTGGGGTTGCAATTGAAAGGTTTGATTAGCATCAACTGTATTAGCGTGTGCCTTACCTTTCCCCCGTGGGACGAAATTCTGTTGTGGAGCATTCGTCGCCTGTTGGCCTCTCTCCGCCTTCTTCCTTCTGAGGAATCGCTCGGCTTGCTCTCCTTGGACCTTCAGATCCTTCCATGTCTTGGACGGTGCTGTCCCCATTGCTTCCAACACGTCCAGGGCGAGGTTGTTGTGGCAAATCTGGAGGATGAATTCCTCGGTGATTGGGTCCCGACAGTTCATCGCCTTGTTCCGGAACCTTTTGACGAAGGTGTCCACCAATTCCCCGTCTTTCTGTTTCTCGTCCAGCAACGATCCGATGGATATCTCCGTGTCGTCGTCGAAGAAGTTGGCAAGGAATTTGGTCTCCATGTCGTCCCAACTATTCACACTACCTGGCTTGAGGCGGCGATACCAATCGAAGGCGGCTCCGCGAAGAGTGCCGACGAATGACCGCACCATCAGAGGCTCATTACCGGAGATTACCCCCAAGTGCGATTTGAAGTAAATCAAATGCTGGGTGGGTGAACCCATCCCATTAAACGGCGTGAAGTTAATTAGATTGAACTTCGCCGGATATGGGATTGATTCCCACTCTTTTGGGTATGGACAAGGAATGCCCGTCTTTTTCATCTCTTGAGCGGAAATCAATGTATTGATTTTGCTCTCGAGGTTTTTAATTTTCAGGCTTTCACCTGTGTCTTCGCTAGCATTCTCGTTACCACCCCCTGTGTTAACGGGAGGATTAGTGGCATTGTGAATTGCGTTCGTACCCTCGCCCTCCTGATTGACCTGGTCGCGACGACTTGGTTCGCCTTGTTGGTTCGCCAATGCCTGTATTTGTTGGTCATGCATCTCTCTCATGTTCTGCATGGCCATCTGCATTTCGAACCTGAAGGTTTCCTGCTGCTTAGCTAAGGCGTCTTCAAGCATCTTGGCAATTTGTTCCGCACTTATCATAAGTGCCTCGCTGGATACTGTATTGTCTGATGCAACCGCGGAGCCAGCATCAGATTCTTCATCTTCCGAAGGGAGTCTTGTTCGAACCCTACCATAGGTTGTTCGCTTGATAGTTCCAGACTACAGACGGGTTCTAGGCCGGGATGCTTTCAGAATTGCTTCGAGTTTGTCTCGCGCTGACGCCCCTCTGCTGGTCATGTTGGTGGTAACCCTCGGAAATTCTCCCTCTTCAACCACTATTCTTCTTCGTCGGAAATGCCTAGGCCTTGGTTTCGGCGTTTCAGTACTGAGTCTCTCGAAAACCAAAACTCGTTCGGGGACCGCCTTGATGCAGCTGCATTCAGACAATACTGCCCGAATGAGTTTGGAACAGGGGCACTGAGTTTCCTGTTCTCGGGGACTCCTTTTCCTGGTTTTATTCGTACCCCCAGCACGATAGTACAACTCGTCTGCTTGACGATCGGAGTAACCTATCGTGTGTTGGCACGACTTCTCAGGTATAACATTATCGTCATCAGACGATAATGTTTCCTTCTGAGGGGGAATTGCTTTCTTAGGGCTTTCGAAAGTCACGCGCCTCGAAACATGCCTCTTTGGGCGTGAGTTCTCGGCGGGCTCCTGGACTTCAATGCGCAAGTTGGTGTGCCTGACTGCCTTGGTCTCTTTGTAATTTTGGAGGTGACGGCGACCCCCAGCATGCTGCGTCGTCCGGGGCTTTTTCATCGGGCCCAAACGATCTTGGACAGGAGCTTTGCCTCTCTCGTCGGAAATCGGACCGAGGCGCTCCAAGACTGGCTTCTTCCTTTGGGACGATTCTTAATGATCTCCCGGAGAAACTATTGGGATTACCGGTGACTTTTGTTGATTCACCGGAGGTTGAACTTTGGTTGGAGGCTGCTTCGGCCTCCACACTTGGCGGGTTGATGGCGGGTTCTTGGCCACCTTTTCTTTCTTCAACTCCTCGGCCTTCTGCACGAGGATTCTTTCTTGTGCAAGCAATGCGCGGCGTTTGTGAATCCGCTCTTCGAGTGTCGAACGGTTCCGTTTGACCCGGATCCATTCGTTAGTCGGCGGCTTGGAGGAACCGCCATTCTTCAGTTGTTGAGGCTGTTTGCCTCTCCTATTCGTCAGATCCGCGTTGTAGCGGACTCCGTCTGTAGACTCCATCGCCTTAGCGAGTTGTCGCGCAAGGCGCTGACGTCGCCTCTGGCGGGCTCTCTTTGAGAGAGTCACAACGCCCTCAACAGTAGAAGCGTTGACAAGAATAGGTTTGACCTCGTTGGAGGTCGGTGGAACGTCGTTGGTATTCTGGACTTCTTCAAACCAACGAGCCTTTCTCCTGGAGGAGAACTTCTTGGACTTGTGGGGGGAGGTAGATCCGGACGAGGACGAAAGGTACTCCTCGAACTTGGCCTGGTCGAATTCATACTCGATCTCCTCCTCGACCGGGATTGAGATCCGCGGCTGCGACGTGACAATCTCGGCAGCAAGATCGGTGGCTCCCACTATGGTCGCCGTTGTCACAGTGAAATCGGTCTTCATTGATTCATTGTCATCTGTAATAAATAATTTTTGAGTTACAAAGTATCGGTCCTTTTTGATCGGATTACAACGAAATCAAAAAAAAATAAAAATTAACTTTCTTCCTTTTGAACAATCGCGGCTCCTGTTTGCGGTCGCCGCTTTGTGTGGGTTCTTTGCGACGCCGGGGTTAATCGCTGACCACGCGCGCATCTTAGATCCGGTCGGATCTACACGTTCGACGGGTATTGTTTCTTGCAAAGGGATAATAAAACCGGTAGGATGATTAGTTCACCAAGGAAATAATATGTCCAATCTCGGGATCAAAGCCAAGTTATGATCCGGAGTGTAGTTTCAGTAGATCTCAGATCTGAACTTTACCTCTCTCGAACTCCTGGCCTTTGTGACGTCGGACGCTCGCCGGAATCAGATCTGAATCTTTCAAGTCTCAAGTCTTCAAAACTCCAAGCTCGTCTTCAATTCGACAGAGTTTCGCGCTTCAAAGTTCCAACCTTTTGAAATGACAACCCATGGGCCTATTTATAGGCACCCAAGATCTTGTGCCCGAGGCAGATCTGGGCTGAGGTGGCTCGGCACAAGTGGCCGGCCACCCCTAGGTGGCTCGGTCATGCCGAGCCACCCTGAAGTGGCTCGGTTTCGGCCGAGCCCCTCAGGGTGTTTGGGTTTTGTGGTTTTGTCCGTTGTATCCGTTTTTTGTCCGTGATTCGGTTGTGCGGTTGATTTGTCTGGACTCGATTTGTTGACCTGATTTGGAAGTCGATCCGAATCCTGATTTGGTAGTAAATTCACTTCTGAGTTCGAGTCCGAAACCGATCTTGATTCGATCGTGATTCATCCGGTCCGCTCTTGTTTATATGACTTGTTGACTCCCCGAACCGTTGGCTTGATTCCGCACGCGAATGGATGTATTCCGTTGCTTGCGTGCCATTCGTCAACCTCGTCGCCTCGTTGGTTCGTCGGTTTGTGCCGAGCTATGCTAAGGGACCTATAAGCGATTTTATACACCTACAACGACGTAGTGTTAACCTCGTGGGTTTCATCCGGCAAGTCATCATATACTTCTGCCGTATCTGTGGTCGGGTTTGCCGCCAAAAGATCGCAAATTGCTTGTCCTTTGATCGACTTCTGCTGTTTGAAGTGCAAATCATATTCGGACAAGAGAAGGGCCCATTTCGCTAACCGCCAATTCATAGAGGTCGGTTGCGTCATAAATACCCGCACTGGATTAACGTTGGAAAAGACGTAGATCGTCTGTCCAACCAAGTAATGCCGTATCTTTTACATTGCGAATACCAATGTGAGGTATTCTTTCTCAATCATCGGATATCGAGACTCGGCGCCTATTAAGGTCCGACTTAGGTAATAGACTGCCTGTTCGTGACCATTATCATCGTCTTATGCTAGTAAGGCACTTATCGAGTGGTTCATCGCCTTGAGATAAATCAAGAACGGTCTACCTGATTTTGGTGCGACGAGAACAGAAGGATTCGTCAGATATATTTTGATATCTTCGAATGCTTTTTGGCAGGCGTCGTCCCAAACAAATGACACCCCTTTCTTGTTTAGCTTAGAGAATGGTTGGCATTTCCCAGAAAGATTTGAGATGAACCGTCGGATGTAAGCTAGACGCCCTTGCAATCCTCTGAGTTCTCTCAGATTTCTAGGGGGTTGCAGTTCATGTATCGCTTTCACCTTATCAGGATCGATATGTATACCTTTAGTGGTGATGACGAATCCAAGGAATTTTCCGCTGGACATTCCAAGGAAGGATTTGGTGGGGTTCATCTTCAATTGATGACTCCGCATGAGTTCGAACATCGTCTTCAGGTCCTTGATGTGATCTTCTTTGTTGCAGCTTTTTACAACCAAATCATCGACGTAGCATTCGACCGTTTTCCTGAGATGTTCTTGGAAAATCTTAGTCATTGCTCGTTGGTACATGGCGCCTGCATTCTTTAGACCGAAAGACATCACGGTGTAGCAAAAGACACCGAGGGGCATTCTGAACGCTGTATGCTTCTCGTCATCTGGGTGCATCTTGATTTGGTTATATCCTGAAAAACCATCCATGAAAGACATTCTCTCAAATCCACATGTATTGTCGATAATGACATCTGTGATTGGGAGAGGGAAGTCGTCTTTTGGACATGCCGTGTTCAGGTCCCTGAAGTCGATACAGATCCTGATTTTACCGTTCTTCTTCATGACGGGAACAATATTAGCTAGCCAGTCTGGATGTTGTTCCTCTCGGATAAATCCTGATTCCATCAATTTCTTAACCTCTGCCTCAATGGCTTCCATAATCTGCGGATGAAACCGTCTTTGCTGTTGTTTGACAGGTTTGGCATCCGGCTTGATATCGAGGCGGTGCATTGCTACATTGGGGTCGAGCCCTGGCATATCTTCATAGTTCCAAGCGAAGACGTAAATGTATTCCCTGATGAGAGCGATTAGTTCCTCCTTCTCATTTGAGGGAAGACTATCGCTGATGAATATAGGCTTTGGGTTGGCCTCGTCGCCCATGTTAACTTGTACTATTTTATCTTCAGTGGGGGTTCTCTCTATTCGAACCTATCACCATACTGCATGTTCAGGTGATGAACCCACGGGTCTTCCCATGTTGACATTTGTTTGAAAGCTTCCCCCAGACTGGTATCGGAATCCCATTCCGAGGAATCTAGCGAATTTCCATCTTTGTATTGCTTAGATGATTGGTTATTGATTAACCAGCAACATTCGTCTTCTGAAGAAGATTCATACCCTAACCCTCGTCCGTATTTATAATAATCATCGGGTTTCCCTTTTAGTACATATGCTGCTTTGGCTGGAATACGAGGACCTCGATCGAAGTATAAACCTTCTCCGAGTGTGAAATCATATCCCTGTTTTTCCATGAGCTTGCGCGCTTCCGGGCTATACTTAGATAAATGCCGACCAGGTTTGTCATCATCCTCATCTTCGCTTAAGAAATGATTTGGTAATGGGGAGCTTTTTCCTTTACTGTAAATCACTTCTTTTGCGCCTCTTATTTTGTTCGGGACGACCATGGTTGTTCCGAAAGAATGCTGGAGGCGTTCCTTTGTTATATAGGACGATCGAAGCGGCATATACAAATCAAGATTATCGTACAATTCTTTTATCACCTCATCAAGAGACAGGGAGTACTCCAAATCGTTATTTATTTCATTATTGGCAAGTTGCCAGTTATAACTGCCCTCTGACAATTGTTCATCGTAATCAAATCCGGCTTCAGTATCAGCTTCTTCTCCGCTGTCCGTGCCATGGGCCGATGATTCAGTATCGGATTCGTTACCATAAAGGAGAGAATCGGTGAAATAATTCTCATACCCTTTGAATGGTTGCTTATCCGCGACCACCGTCCTAACCTTATTATCAGTGTCGACATACTTTAAACACTGATGGAGTGTGGAGGGAATTATAACATTACTATGGATCCAAGGTCGACCCAATAGTAAGTTATACGAAGTCTCGGCATCAATCACATAACATGTGACTTCCGTCTTCAAATCACCCATTTGACACTTTATCCGCATCTTACCCAAGGGTCTTGACCCGCTAGTGTTGAATCCATAGATAACAGTGCCTGTGGACGCCAACTTGCTAACTGGAATACCGAGGAAATGCATCAAGCGAAGCGGCATAATACTCACAGCAGAACCCGGATCCACTTGGATTCGGTTGACTTTGCTGGAGCCAATGTACCCGATGAAATATAGCGGTCGATCGTGGTTCGAATTCTTCGTCTGCATATCCTCTTTGGTGAAAGTAATGCAGGGAAGGTTCTTAGTCGCTATGTTGCATTGTTGACTCAGCGGTTCTGGCTCTTCAGGCACCGGCTTAATTTGAGTCAGAAACACCTCTGAATTAGCCAAAGCTTCTTGCAAGGCCTCTCTGGTTTCCTTGGACAACCGTAGCAACTCATACAGCGTTATCCGTGCTGGAATGTTGGCTAGTTGAGCCATTATATCGAAGACTTGTGGAGTCTTCGAGCTTTCCGGTTTGTCTCTTCCAATCGGGCGACTGAAACGAGACTGCTTCGGATTCTTCCTTGGACAACCGTAGCAACTCATACAGCGTTATCCGTGCTGGAATGTTGGCTAGTTGAGCCATTATATCGAAGACTTGTGGAGTCTTCGAGCTTTCCGGTTTGTCTCTTCCAATCGGGCGACTGAAACGAGACTGCTTCGGATTCCCCGTTTATTCACCCCCTGCTCACTAGGTGGTGGATAATTATAGTGATACTCATTTCCGCTTCTAGTGGCGAAGACTTCTTGTTCTTCTTCGGAGAGCGGGAAAGTAGGAGCTTCATCGCCATCCTCCTCGAAGATTGCGGATGTAGCATTGCAGGACTTGCCTTTACCCTTTCTTCTCGAGGAAGTCGCCCACTGTTCGTCTCTGTGTGTGGCACGAGTCCCTTTTGGCGCTGTCCATATGGGTCATCGTTCACTGTCTATATTCCTACTTTGGTGATGCGCTCTGGTTTGAACCATGTTGTGGGCACCGATCCAAAGCTGACTGAAACCGCATTTGCTCCAACATTCTTGGACGGCTTCGGGGTTATGACGCCTACATCAATTAGCGCCTGGATCTTATCCTTGAGGTGGTAGCACGACTTGGTAGGGTGATGGACCGCTCTATGGTATGCGCAATACTTCGGATCCGTCACTTTGCTAGCCCTTTCTTGATCCAC
>NC_033795.1:66767592-66768562 GCF_001876935.1 Asparagus officinalis
TGGAGTAATCGAGAGGGGATTTTGGTTTTGGTCCTAACTGTAGGAAGGTTTGACCAAGTGGGAGTTTGAGGTGATCCTAACTATAGGAAGGTTTGATCACTCGATTTGAAAGTGGACCTCTCGTTCATTGGAGGAATCGAGAGGGGATTTTGGTTTTGGTCCTAACTGTAGGAAGGTTTGACCGAATGGGAGGTTTAAGACGATCCTAACTGTAGGAAGGTTTGATCGCTTAATTTATGGGCCTCTCGTTCATTGAAGGAATCGAGAGGGGATTTTGGTTGTGGCCCTAACTTTTATAGGTTTGACCTGAAAGCAAAGGGAGTGGAATACAAGTAGCAGTAGAAATACTGGTTTGTGCTGGCCACTCGATGAAGGGTTTTGACGTTAAGTAATCAGGACTTAACACGTCAAGCTTTAGAAATTGCCATGAATTGGCGGATGGAAAATTTAGTGGACCCACCGTCAATTGACTTGATCAGTGGGGGATTTTTGTGAGGAAAGATTAATCTGTCAAAAGGATCGAATCTCGTCTCAACAAGATAACTCATGAGAATTAGTGAATTTGATAACAATAATGGAAAACATTCCAACCTTTAGAGTTTAAATGTGGATGTTTTACTTATCACTTTTATAGTGATTGGGTTATCCCTAAGAATATCACTCGTGGTATTCTTTCGGGAACTTCCCGATACTTGAATAATCCACCCCCAGCTTCCCTTGTGGAACTGGGTCCGACATTGTACTCAGTTACATGACCGGGTTATCCTTAAGAATAAAAATTCTCCAGGAACTTCCCGTGAAAGAAATAAAACAGTTTAGACTCATATACATGTTGGAGTATCAGGGAGCAGCTTAACCTCTTATACCGGTCGGAGGATTAAGAAGCAGTTTATACTCTTATACTTGTCGGAGTCTAGAAAGGAGCAGTTTATACTCTTATACTTATCGGAGTGTAGAAAGGAGCAGTTTA
>NC_033795.1:66768643-66770891 GCF_001876935.1 Asparagus officinalis
CAAGGAGGGATTCGAAGATGGCTGGAACGTCTTCGTCCTTGAATGAGTACTCTTTTTGGAGCCTCTGATCCGAAGTCTTCTGCTGTCTCCGGGGCTGCTGTTGCGACGTTTGATCAACAGCCGCTGCAGGTGTCTCCGGGGCTGCTGTCTCCAGGGCTGATGTTGCGACGTTTGATCATGTTTTGGACATTTGATCAACAGGAGGCGAAGTTCGAGTTCGGAGGATTAGCCATCGGTTGGCTCCTCTCGGTCTTCTTCCTTTTGAGGAATCGCTCGGCTTGCTCTCCTCGGACCTTCAGATCCTTCCATGTCTTGGACGGTGCTGTCCCCATTGCTTCCAACACGTCCAGTGCGAGGTTGTTGTGGCAAGTCTGGAGAATGAACTCCTCAGTGATCGGGTCCCGATAGTTCATCGCCTTGTTCCGGAACCTTTTGACGAAGGTGTCAACCAATTCCCCGTCTTTTTGTTTCTCATCAAGCAACAACTCGATGGATATCTCGGTGTCGTCGTCGAAGAAGTTGGTGAGGAATTTAGTCTCCATGTCGTCCCAGCTATTCACGCTTCTGGGCTTGAGGCGGCGATACCAATCGAAGGCGGCTCCACGAAGAGTGCCAACGAAGGACCGTACCATCAGAGGCTCATTACCAGAGATAACCCCTAGGTGTGATTTGAAGTAAATCAAATGCTGAGTGGGTGAACCCTTCCCATCAAACGGCGTGAAGTTGATTAGACTGAACTTCGCCGGGTAGGGGATCGATTCCCATTCTCTTGGGTAGGGACAAGGAATGCCCGTCTTCTTCATCTCTTGAGCGGAAATCAACGTATTGATTTTGCTCTCGAGGTTTTTAATCTTCAAGCTTTCACCTGAGTCTTCATCAGCATTCTCGTTACCACCCCCTGCATTGACGGGAGGATTATTAGCATTGTGAGCTTCCTCATCTTCCAGATCAATCTGGTTACGACGATTTGTCTCACCTTGCTGGTTTATCAGCGCTTGGATTTGCTGGTCATGCATTTCTCTCATACTCTGCATGGCCATCTGCATTTCGAACCTGAAGCTCTCCTGTTGTTTAGCCATGGCTTCTTCGAGCATCTTGGCCACTTGTTCCGCACTTATCATAAGTGACTCGCGGGGTTGGGGGTTGTCCCTCGCTGGATACTGTATTATCCGATGCGACCGCAGAGCAGGCATCTGATTCTTCATCTTCTGAAGGAAGTCTTGTCCGAATCCTACCATAAGTTCCTCGTCTGATGGCTCCGGACTGCAGACGGGTTACACGCCGGGGTACTTCCAGAATTGACTCGGGATTCTCCTGTGTCGACGTCCCTTTGCTGGTCATATTCGTGGTGACCCTCGGAAATTCTCCATCTTCGACTACTCTTCTTCTTCGTCGGAAACGCCTAGGCCTTGGTTTTGGCATTTCGGCACTGAGCCTTTCGAAAACCGAAACTCTTTCAGGGACCGCCTTGGTGAAGTTGCACTCAGACAATACTGCCCGAATGAGTTTGGAACAGGGGCATTGACTTTCCAGTCCTCGGGGACTCCTCTTCCTGATTTCCCTCATGCTCCCATCACGATAGTACAACTCGTCGGTTTGAAGGTCGGAGTAACCTATCGCGTGTCGGCACGATTTCTCAGGTATAACGTCATCATCATCAGACGACAATGTTTCCTTCTGAGGGCGAACTGTCTTCTTTGGGCTTTCAAGAGTCACGCGCCTCGAGACATGCCTTTTTGGGCGTGAATTCTCAGCGGGCTCTTGGAGCGCGCGCAGCTGCCTTGAACTCGTTGTCATGTTGGAGGTGACGGCGACCCCCAGCATGTTGAGTCATTCGGGGCTTCTTCATCAGGCCCAAACGTTCTTGAACTGGAGCTTTGCTTCTTTCATCGGGAATTAGACCGAGGCGCTCCAAAACTGATCTTCTTCTTCGGGATGACCAGCTATGGGAATTACCGGCGACTTCGTTTGGTTCGTCGGAGACTGGATTTGTGTTGAAGGCTGCAACGATTGTGCCTTAGCCTGAATCGCCGCTTCAGACTTCGGCCTCCATACTTGGCGAGTTGGTGGCGGCTTCTTGGCCACTTCCTTCTGTAGCCTTCTACGGGCTTCTTGGACTCGAGCCCGTGCCTGCGCTGACATTGCGCGGCGCTTGTGAATGCGCTCATCAAGTGTTGAACGATTCCGTTTGACACGGATCCATTCGTTCGTTGGTGGCTTGGAGGGGCTGCCATTCATTGTTTGTTTA
>NC_033795.1:66770978-66772216 GCF_001876935.1 Asparagus officinalis
GGCCTTTGGCGGGCTCTCTTTGAGAGAGTCATTGCTACTTTGGTGACGGAGGAATTGGCAGGAACCAGCTTGATCTGGTTGGAGGTTGGTGGAGCCTCACCCGACGTAGATTTGGCGTCAATCGGGGTGAGATCGTCGTTGGTAGCTTCAACTTCTTCGTACCAACGTACCTTTCTCCTGGAGGAGAACTTCTTTGACTTGCGAGGGGAGGTCGATCCGGACGAGGATGACAGATACTCCTCGAACTTCTGTTGGTCGAATTCGTACTCGACCTCCTCTTCAACCGGGAATGAGATCCGCGGCTGCAACGCATCGATCTCGGCCGCGAGATCGTCGACGGTTCAGTCCCTTGTTTATTCTTTCCTCTCTCACTGTGGTCGCCAGATTGTTAGCGGGAAAAATTGTTTTCTTCATTGATGATTCCATTGCTTAAGTAATAGTTTATCGATTACAAAAGATCCGGTCTTTTTATAAGATCCGGTTACAACAAAATCAAAAGAAAATGAAAATTACAACTTTCCTTTTATGTCAAACGAATCACGAGATCCTGTTTTGCGGTCTCTCGCTTTTGTGGGTTCTTTGCCTGCGCCGGGGTTAATCTGTGGACCACCGCGCGATCTAGATCCGGTCGGATCTACACGGTATAGCGGGTGTTATCTCACGAAGGAAATAACAGCCGAGGGGATTATTTCGCCAAGGAAATAATAGCCCTAGTTATCGAAATCGACCAAGCGAAATCGAGACTCTTCTCGGGAGATCTCAGATCTGATCTCTTTCGAACTCCTGCCTTATTTGGCGTGGATGATCGCCAAGAACCAGATCTGGAAGTCCGTGTATTCTAAGCTTTGAAATCTGAGGTTGAGCTCTCAATCCGGCAGAGTTTCGGCTCCAAAATTCCAACCCTTCACAAATGAGCCATGCCCCTCTATTTATAGGCACCTAGCCACCAAAAGGTGGCCGGGGCACCTAGCCACCAAAAGGTGGCCGAGGCATCGAGCCACCAAAAGGTGGCCGAGAGACTCTTCTATAAAAGAACGAGGCTGAAATACTTTGGAGGGGGTATCTGTAGGCGTATAAAACTGCTTATAGGTCCCTTAACACAGCTCGGCACGATGATTCAACAAACCAACGAACCATCAAGCGACATATCCAAACACGATTGTTGGACCACAACACCGAAGCCAAGTGACACGCGACGAAGCGGATTAACGAGGCGACGAGGTTAACGAACCGCACAC
>NC_033795.1:66776913-66777588 GCF_001876935.1 Asparagus officinalis
TGAATCGCAAATACCAATGCGAGGCACTTTTTCTCGATCATCGGATATCGAGACTCGGCGCCTATCAAGGTCCGACTTAGGTAATAAACTGCCTGTTCGTGACCGTTATCGTCGTCTTGTGCCAGTAAAGCACTTATCGAGTGGTTCATCGCCTTGATGTAAATCAAGAACGGTTTACCCGATTTCGGTGCAACGAGAACAGGAGGATTCGTCAGATACGTTTTGATATCTTCGAATGTTTTTTGGCAGGCATCGTCCCAAATGAATGACACCCCTTTCTTGTTTAGCTTAGAGAATGGTTGGCACTTCCCAGAAAGGTTTGAGATGAACCGCCGAATGTAAGCTAGCCGCCCTTGCAGTCCTCTGAGCTCTCTCAGATTTCTAGGAGGTTGCAGTTCGTGTATCGCCTTCACCTTGTCAGGATCGATATGTATACCTTTAGTGGTGACGACGAATCCAAGGAATTTTCCGCTGGACATTCCAAGGAAGGATTTAGTGGGGTTCATCTTCAATTGATGACTCCGCATGAGATCGAACATCGTCTTCAAGTCCTTGATGTGATCTTCTTTGTTGCGACTTTTCACAACCAAATCATCAACGTAGCACTCGACTGTTTTCCTGAGATGTTCTTGGAAAATCTTAGTCATTGCTCGTTGGTATGTGGCGCCTGCATTC
>NC_033795.1:66777737-66806462 GCF_001876935.1 Asparagus officinalis
CGCATGTATTGTCAATAATAACATCCGTGATTGGGAGAGGAAAATCGTCTTTTGGACATGCCGTATTCAGGTCTCTGAAGTCGATGCAAATCCTGATTTTACCCTTCTTCTTCATGACTGGAACGATATTGGCTAGCCAATCTGGATGTTGTTCCTCTCGGATAAATCCTGATTCAATTAATTTCTTAACCTCTGCCTCGATGGCTTCCATTATCTGCGGACGAAACCGTCTTTGCTGTTGCTTGACAGGTTTGGCATCCGGCTTGATATCGAGGCGGTGCATTGCCACATTGGGGTCGAGACCTGGCATATCTTCATAGTTCCACGCGAAGACGTCAATATACTCCCTGATGAGAGCAATTAACTCCTCCTTCTCATTTGAGGGAAGACTATCGCTGATGAATATCGGCTTTGGGTTGGCCTCGTCGCCCATGTTAACTTGGACTATTTTATCCTCAGTGGGGGGTTCTCTCTGTTCGAACCTGTCACCATACTGCATATTCAGATGGTGAACCCACGGGTCTTCCCATGTTGGCATTTGATCATCGTCTTCCATTGTGGACGGATCATCTGTAGCCATGTTCGCCATCAGGGCTTTGAAAGCTTCCCCCAGACTTGTATCGGAATCCCATTCCGAGGCATCTGGTGAATTTCCATTTTTGTATTGCTCAGATGATATTCTGAGGAATCTGACGAATTTCCATCTTTGTATTGCTTAGATGATTGGTTATTGATTAACCAGCAGCATTCTTCTTCTGAAGAAGATTCATACCCTAACCCTCGTCCGTATTTATAATAATCATCGGGTTTCCCTTTTGGTACATATGCCGCTTTGGCTGGAATACGAGGACATCGATCGAGGTATAGACCTTCTCCGAGTGTGAAATCATATCCCTGCTTTTCCATGAGCTTGCGCGCTTCCGGACTATACTTAGATAAATGCCGACCAGGTTTGTCGTCATCTTCATCTTCGCTTAAGAAATGATCTGGTAATGGGGAGCTTTTTCCTTTATCGTAAATCACTTCTTTTGCGCCTCTTATTTTGTTCGGGACGACCATGGTTGTTCCGAAAGAATGCTGGAGGCATTCCTTTGTTATATAGGACGATTGAAGCGGCATATACAAATCAGGATTATCATACAATTCTGTTATCACATCATCAAGAGACAGGGAGTACTCTAAATCGTTATTTATTTCATTATCGGTAAGTTGCCAGTTACAACTGCCCTCTGACGTTTGATCATCGTCGAGGTTGATTACAAAGGGTACAATGTCATTTAAAACAAAACCACCATTGTAACCAAATCCGGCTTCGGTATCAGCTTCTTCTCTGTTGTCCGTGCCTTGGGCCGATGATTCAGTATCGGATTCGTTACCATAAAGGAGAGAATCAGTGAAATAATTCTCATACCCTTTGAATGGTTGCTTATCCGCGACCACCGTCCTAACTCTATTATCAGTGTCGACATATTTCAAACACTGATGGAGAGTTGAGGGGATTATAACGTTACTATGGATCCAAGGTCGACCCAATAGTAAGTTATACGAAGTCTCGGCATCAATCACATAACATGTGACTTCCGTCTTCAAATCACCCATTTGACACTTTATCCGGATCTTACCCAAGGGTCTTGACCCACTAGTATTGAATCCATAGATAACAGTGCCTGTGGACGCCAACTTGCTAACTAGAATACCAATCGAAGCGGCATAATACTCACAGCAGAACCCGGATCCACTTGGATTCGGTTGACTTTGCTGGAGCCAATGTACCCGATGAAATATAGCTGTCGATCGTGGTTCGAATTCTTCGTCTGCATATCCTCTTTGGTGAAAGTAATGCAGGGAAGGTTCTTAGTCGCTATGTTGCATTGTTGACTCAGCGGTTCTGGCTCTTCAGGCACCGGCTTGATTTGAGTCAGAAACACCTCTGAATTGGCCAAAGCTTCTTGCAAGGCCTCCCTGGTTTCCTTGGACAGCCGTAGCAACTCATACAGCGTTATCCGTGCTGGAATGTTGGCTAGTTGAGCCATTATATCGAAGACTTGTGGAGTCTTCGAGCTTTCCGGTTTGTCTCTTCCAATCGGGCGACTGAAACGAGACTGCTTCGGATTCTGTACCTCCTTGGGATTCTTCTCTTTCGGTTTATTCACAGGCTGTCGTCGAGCCTCTTCGCCCAGTGTAGGACATATAATCACCCTCATCTCTGTGAGAGTTTTGGCTGGTCCCCGTTTATTCACCCCCTGCTCACTAGGTGGTGGATAATTATAGTGATACTCATTTCCGCTTCTAGTGGCGAAGACTTCTTGTTCTTCTTCGGAGAGCGGGAAAGTAGGAGCTTCATCGCCATCCTCCTCGAAGATTGCCGATGTAGCATTGCAGGACTTGCCTTTACCCTTTCTCGGGATGAACCCAGAGGATTTCACCGTTTGGGGCTGTGTGTGGCACGAGTCCCTTTTGGCGCTGTCCATATGGGTCATCGTTCACTGTCTATATTCCTACTTTGGTGATGCGCTCTGGTTTGAACCATGTTGTGGGCACCGATCCAAAGCTGACTGAAACCGCATTTGCTCCAACATTCTTGGACGGCTTCGGGGTTATGACGCCTACATCAATTAGCGCCTGGATCTTGTCCTTGAGGTGGTAGCACGACTTGGTAGGGTGATGGACCGCTCTATGGTATGCGCAATACTTCGGATCCGTCACTTTGCTAGCCCATTCTTGATCCACGATCGCAGGCAGCTGGATTTTGTTATTCTCCAATAGGTACTTAAATATGCCGGGAACCTCGTCATCTTTGAAGGAATACACTTTAGGAAACCTCGGCTCTGAAGATTTCTGCTTCTGAGGCCGTTGTTGCCATTGCCTCTGAGATTGTTGTTGCGCTTGTTGCTGGGGCTGTTGCTGAGGTTGCAATTGGAAAGTTTGATTAGCATCAACTGCATTAGCATGTGCCTTACCTTTCCCTCGTGGGATGAAATTCTGCTGCGAGCATTATTCGCCTGTTGGTCTCTTTCCGCCTTCTTCCTTCTGAGGAATCGCTCAGCCTGCTCCCCTCGGACCTTTAGATCCTTCCACGTTTTGGACGGTGCTGTCCCCATTGCTTCCAACACATCCAAGAACAGATTATTATGGCAGGTCTGGAGAATGAATTCCTCGGTGATTGGGTCCCGGCAGTTCTTCGCCTTGTTCCGGAACCTTTTGACGAAGGTGTCCACCAATTCCCCGTCCTTTTGTTTCTCGTCGAGTAACGTTCCGATGGATATCTCGATGTCGTCGTCGAAGAAGTTGGCGAGGAACTTAGTCTCCATATCATCCCAACTGTTCACGCTTCCTGGCTTGCGGCGGCGATACCAGTCGAAGGCGGCTCCGCGAAGAGTGCCAACGAAGGACCGTACCATCAAAGGCTCATTACCAGAGATAACCCCCAGGTGCGATTTGAAGTAAATCAAATGCTGAGTAGGTGAACCCATCCCATTAAACGGCGTGAAGTTAATTAGATTGAACTTTGTCGGATATGGGATCGATTCCCATTCTCTTGGGTATGGACAAGGAATGCCTGTTTTCTTCGTCTCTTGAGCGGAAATCAATGTATTGATTTTGCTCTCGAGATTCTTAATCTTCAAGTTTTCACCTGTGTTTTCGCAAGCATTCTCGTTACCACCCCCTGCATTGACGGGAGGATTATTGGTATTATGAGTCTCATTCGCATTTGTATCCTCATCTTCCAGATTAACCGGGTTACGACGACTTGGCTCGCCTTGCTGGTTCGTCAATGCTTGGATTTGTTGGTCATGCATTTCTCTCATGTTCTGCATGGCCATCTGCCTTTCGAACCTGAAGGTCTCCTATTGTTTAGCCAAAGCTTCTTCGGGGGTTGTCCCTCGCTGGATACCGTATTATTTAATGCGACCGCGGAGCCGGCATCAGATTCTTCATCTTCTTAAGGGAGTCTTGTCCGAACCCTACCATAGGTTGCTCGCTTGATGGTTCCAGACTGTAGACGGGTTATAGGCTGAGATGCTTTCAGAATCGACTCGAGATTATCCCGTGCCGATGTTCCCTTGCTCGTCATATTGGTGGTGACCCTCGGAAATTCTCCATCTTCGACTACTCTTCTTCTTCGTCGGAAACGCCTAGGTCTTGGTTCTGGCATTTCGGCACTGAGCCTTTCGAAAACCGAAACTCTTTCAGGGACCGCCTTGATGCAGTTGCACTCAGACAATACTGCCCGAATGAGTTTGGAACAAGGACATTGAGTTTCCAGTCTTCGGGGACTCCTTTACCTGGTTTTATTCGTACCCCCAGCACGATAGTACAGCTCTTCCATTTGAAAGTCGGAGCAACCTATCGTGTGTTGGCACGATTTCTCAGGTATAACACAATCATCATCAGACGATAACGTTTCCTTCTAAGAGCGAATTACCTTCTTCGGACTTTCGAGAGTCACGCGCCTCGAAACGCGCCTTTGTGGGCGTGAATTCTCAACGGGCTCCTTGAACTCTTTGTCACCCCCATCATGTTGATTCGTTCGGGGCTTTGTTAGTGGGCCCAAACGTCCTTGGATTGGAGCTTTGCTTCGCTCCTCGGGAAATGGACCGAGGCGCTCCAAGACTGACTTCCTTTTCTGGGATGGTCCTGCGGGATCTCCCGGAGCAGTTGTGGAAATCATCGGTGGTCTGGATTGATTTGCCGGAGGTTGAACTTTCGGAGGATGCAGTTGTTGCTCCTTAGTCTGAATCGCCGCTTCAGACTTCGATTTCGAAGCTTTGCGGGTTGATGGCGGCTTCTTGGCCACCTCTTTTTGCAGCTTTCTACGGGCTTCTTCGGCTTGAGCCCACGCCTGCGCTGATAGTGCGCGGCGTTTGCGGATACGTTCTTCCAGTGTTGAACGATTCCGTTTGACACGGACCCATTCCATTGTTGGCGGCTTGGAAGAGGCGTCGTTCATCTGTTGTTGAGGCTGTTTGCCTCTCTTGTTCTTCAGATCCGCGTTGTAGAGGATCCCGTCAACTGACTCCATGGCCTTTGCGAATTGTTTCGCAAGCGTTGATGTTGCCTTTGGCGGGCTCTCTTCGAGAGAGTCACCACGCCCTCTGCGGCAGGAGGGTTGGCCAGAGCAGATCTGCCCTGGTTGGGAATTGGAGGAATCTCACCCGATGCGACTTTGGCATCAAACGGGGCGAGATCTTCGTTGGTGTTTTCAACGTCTTCATACCAACGAGTTTTTCTCCTAGTGGAGAACTTTTTGGACTTGCGGGGGGAGGTTGATCCAGACGAGGACGACAAGTATTCCTCGAACTTCTGCTGGTCGAACTCGTATTCGACCTCCTCCACGACCGGGATTGAGATCCGCGGCTACGACGCTCCGATCTCGGCAGCGAAATCGGCGGCTCCCACTGTGGTCGCCAGATTGTTCGCGGGAAAAATCATAGCTTTCTTCATTATTGAATTCATTGTGCACTCTTTGACAACAGTTTATCGGTTATAAAGATCCGGTCTTTTTATAAGATCCGGTTACAACGAAATAAACAAAAAAAATGAAAAGATTACAACTTTCCTTATTTGTCGAATGAATCGCGAGCTCCTGTTTTGCGGTCACTCGCTTGCGTGGGTTCTTCGCCTGTGCCGGGGTTTATCCGTGGACCACCGCGCGATCTAGATCCGGTCGGATCTACGTAGTATGACGGGTATTATTTCGCAAAGGAAATAATAGCCGGGGGGGATTAATTCACCAAGGAAATAATCGCCCTAGTTCTCGGGATCAAAGACCAAGCTTTGATCCGGAGAATGACTACGTAGATCTGAGATCCGGTTCCTCTCGAACTCTTACCTTATTTAGCGTTGACGATCGCCGAGCACCGGATCTGGATGAGCAAGTCCTCGAAGTCCCAAATCTTCAATCTTTTTTAGTTCTGAGCCTTGAATCCAGCAAAGCTTCGCCTCTAAATTTTCCAACCTTTGAAAATGAACCAAGGGGGGCCTATTTATAGGCAACCCTTACTGTGCCTTGGGCACAAGGTGGCCGGCCACCTTGGTGGCTCGGCCACCGAGCCACCTTGAGGTGGCTCGGATTTGGCCGAGCCACCTAGAGGTGGCTCGGTTTTGGCCGAGTCCGTCTGTGATTCGATTGTGTGGTTGACTTGTTCGGACTCGATTCGCTGACCTGATTTGGCAGTAAATCCACTTCTGAGTTCGAGTCCAAAACTGATCTTGATTCGATCGTGATTCGTCCAAGTCCGCTCTTAGTTGGATAACTCGTTGATTCCTCAACCCGTTAGCTAAATTCCACACGCGAGTGGATTTATTCCATTGTTTGCGTACGGTTCGTTAGCCTCGTAGCCTCGTTAATCCGTTTCGTCGCGTATCACTTGGCTTCGGTGTTGTGGACTAACAATCGTGTCTGCATACGTCGCCCTATAGTCGGTTCGTCGAATCGGCGTCGTTGAGTTGTGTTAAGGGACCTATAGGTAGTTTTATACGCCTACATGGATATGATGGTCCCCCACCTTCTGTCGGTGTCAAAGGACCTGTAGCTGGTTTCAATTCTTGATTTCTTCAGCCTTCAGCCTATTTAGTGTTTTGTTGAAAAGATGAAGTTCTTCCGGCACTACGTTTATCGTCTGACCGTTGTCGAAATCTTGAACTGAAGTTGATGCGTAAGTTTTTGAATTTAGCTCTTGTTATTGAGTTGACGTTGAACTAATTGTCTACATCGCAATGCGTTGACCGGCATTGACCTAGGGTTATGCGTTGACTGGTGTTGACCCTTGGGTTTCACGTTGACCCGAGGAGAACTAGTTTATACTCACATACTCCTGGGAGTTTTGGGAATCAGTTTAACTCCGTGTACCCGTCGGAGGTTGCCGGGTTATCCTTAAGAATATTATGCGTAATATTTTCCAGGAACTTCCCGTCAAGAGTGAGAAACAGTTTAGACCTGTGTTCCCATTGGAGTATAAATACGGGCATCGAATATGTCGAAAAACACCTGAAAAAGGGGTCAAAAGGTAAATTGATCCCTCCATACGCGCGAACCGGCAAGCAATGTTCGTGACTCGGGCTGATTTAATCCGATTTGAGCTGGTCCGGTTCAGAATCCTGGTTCGGTTTAGGCCGGTCCGATTCAGGCCGGTCTGGTTTGGTTCAGGCCTGTTCGGTTCAGACCAGTTCAACCCCATTTGCTCCTTTTAAAGCCGACTTCTCCTCCTCCCTTCTTTCTTTTCTTTTCTTCTTCGGTTTCAGCAGACTTCCACCCCCCTCCCTCCCCCTCCCCTCCCTCTTTCAAAACTCTTCTTCTCCAAGAGTTCTAAAACTCCTCCTCTTCTTAAACCCTTAAACCCTCCTTCTTCAAAGCTCTCCTCTTCTTCTTTCCAAGCTTTCATTTTCTAAGGCTTCAAGCAAGGCAAGTTAGATTTTGGGTTTGGAGGATTTGAGCTTCATCAACAACAAAGCTTCCTCTTCAACAATTCTCTAAGCTTTGGTGAGAACCTCTCTTCCTCGTGGCTTCAATTTGATTCCTTTCTCTTGAGCTCTTAAAATTCCAAAACCCTAGTTTCTTGATTTGGGGGAAAACTCAAATCTTTTTTTTTTTTTGAGAAGTGGCCGAAAATTTGAATGTGAATTCCCTCACTCTTGATTTCAATGCTTTCTTAATTTCATGCATATATAGATGGCCGAAATTGTTGAGGATGTTGTTGCCAAATTGGCCAAACTTTGGGGGTTTTATGTGCAAATAATGGACTGAAATTTAAGGGATGTTATGGCCGAGATTTGAGGGGGGCTTTTGTGTAAAAAGTAGGCTAAATTTTGAGGGGTGTTATGGCCGAAATTTGAGGAATGTTTTTGTGTAAAAAGACCATAAATTGTTTGGGGGGTTTATTTGCAACAAGTGGCCGAAAATTTGGAATCTTGGGTTGTATTTAGTCTTGTAGGTGGGGTTTGAATTCCTTCGAGACATTCGGTTGAGGAGTGGGCTTGTTGTCGTGCGCATTTCCAAGAGTTGTTGTCATATTACGTTGTTCGAATATAAATGCGCACATCACACTCTCACCTTGAAAGAACTTGTTTAACTCGTGTATGTTGTTATGTTACTTATATGACAACGTACGTCATGCTTCGTGTGTATAATGCAGTCTAAATCGTCTCACCTAATTAATAAGCATTTTCTCCTTTTTTGCTTAGAAGCCCATATGGACACGTTATATATTATATCCCTGCTTTGAGCTCCTTGGTGGGGCAATTGGGAAGAGCCGCCACTCTCCTCCGTGGGTATGGCCGCTTCATAGCCGTGTTTTGCTTGGTCAAAATGCGTCTTAATTAATTTGGGGCGATTTCACATCGTATTGTGTTACGCAGGACAAGATTTATTATCGCGTTGTTGTACGGCAGGTGCCTTGCCTTGTGCGTGCGTGATACCGTTGAAATCGTCTCACCAATTACAGGGTCATGACTCTATCTCACCGATCAGTGAGATGAGTTCGAAGCCTACATAGATAAAAAGGAAATTTCATAATTGCATTTTATGAATGCGCATTATTTGTTTCAATCAAATTTCCTTCAAAGGCGATCAACGCTAATGCGGTGGAAGGCCGTTGCGACGAGGCTTATGCCTCTACTAGAGACCCCATGCTTATTTCGGTTATCCCTCAATTTGCTCCAGGTGGGTCTGAAGAACTCTCTAAGTTGATACGTGGAGGAGATCGTTGTACTTTACGACAACTGATCACCGATGCGCCCCTGGTCGAGGATCTCAACTCCACTCAACCCCTGAAGAAACCGGATTATTTATTCGGCTACTCTATTGAGGACCCGATTATCGTACCTCTCCAGGCTGAACAATGGTTGCACAAAGACAACGGGGGCTTTTTATATATCCCTCCCATTCCTCGTCATCGCTCGCTGATTGAATTTCGACGGCAAGCCGTTAAACGGGAGATGTCCTGGGATTTGACAGAGGAATGTGAACGTATCCACTATGGATACATCACTCATCAATCTACTCCTGGTTCGAGTAACGGAAATCGTGTCACCGAAGCCGTTAAACGGGAGATGTCCTGGGATTTGACAGAGGAATGTGAACGTATCCACTATGGATACATCACTCATCAATCTACTCCTGGTTCGAGTAACGGAAATCGTGTCACCGGATTGCATCCCGGTGTATTGGGACTGAGTGACCCGCCGTGAGGTGAACTATCTATAGTTGCTAACACATTAAAGAATCGCCTCGCGAGATTAGGATGGGACATGCCTGCCACGAATCACAGATGTTATGGTTGGGTGAATTCCTCGGATAAACTCTGGTGGTCTCGCTTAACCGGCTATGTTCTCGCTCTATGGGGGGAAGAATTGAAGGCTAGCGGTATATGTGCAGCTGTTCGCGCCACTATGTATGGATTAACCATAAGTATACCCCATTTCCTCGCCTTGTTAGAGCTTTACAATCCTGTTACCAACACGTTTCTGACGAGACGTAGGGAACTAGGATTGGCTCTTCATGAGATGAATAAGGTTTTAGGCTTACCGACGGGAAACATGGTGTACCAGGAGTATTTCTCTTCGAATCGGGAGTTACGTCAGTTGAAGTCCGCTACCCCGAATCGCTACAACACTTTGTGGGATCTTACATGCCATTACCATGCGGCCTTGGCAGGTATCAAACTGTTATCGAAGAAGACCAAATCGTAAATCAGCTTGAAGAGATTTGCAAATTATTTATTCAGGAATTTAGACGGCAATTCTGGTGAAGCGATTTGTGAGTTGAGGCCACTAACTTCGTCAGAGATTAATGAATTGATCAGAGATTAATGAGTTGATCAAGAAATCCAACACCCAGTCCTACACCACTGCTGGTATCGAGGATGATTTCTCTACTAGGACCAAGTTTCACACTTTTTTATGGCATACAATGAAACCTATTCAACCAACGACTCTGTTGGCTGGTTATCTTGCCATCTGGTTAAAGAAATGCGTAGTCCCATATCAATCCACGGATGTTCTACATGTAGAAGTACTTTACCCGACTGTTCAGCTTGCTCACCGGAAAAATCTTTCTCTTCTCCCGGCAATGATTGTCGACATCCACCATGGTCTTCGCTAAGTAGTTAATACTTTCACACAAGAAGGAGGTAAGCCCTTGGCTCAAATTCCAACGGCGAAGGTGGAGCTACCTTATGCATATTTAATGGCGTGGTTTGTCTTTCATCGTTCCGACATGATGTTTGCGCCGAGTACTGCTGACCAGTCTGTTCCCCTACTACAGCTGATAGAAGATTGTAAGTGGAAAGGACGGGGCTTTACGGACATAAAGAAACGGCTGTAGGACCATAAATGTTGGGTTTTCCCCACATGTTTCCCCCAATTTTTAGGCCGATATGGTGATTCGTTGGTTGATGTGGACAGGCCTGGTACAGGTCGGACACTGAAGAATAGCATGAAATACCCTAGAAACGAACTCTGGTGTCTTTTTCTACGGAAAAAGACTAAACCGGCGACGCGTGTTAGGCGTCGACATATCCTTTCTTAGGATTCAAGATGAAATTCCCCATGCGTGTAAGGCATGGATTTTGGTATTATTAATAACTGCCTGCCACAATGTTGAATATATGGACGGGTGTTCTTTTTAACGGTTAAGAACTAACCGGCAGCGCGGGTTAAGCGCAGACTTATCCTTGCTTAGATTTCAGGATAGAATACCACCGAATCGAACTCTGGTGTCTTTTTCTACGGGAAAAGACTAAACCGGCAGCGCGTGTTAGGCGCAGACTTATCCCTGCTTAGGATTCGGGATAAACTTCCTACGCGTATAAGGCATGGATTTTGGTGTTATTAATAACAACCTGCCACAATATTGAATATGTGGGCGGGTGTTCTTTTTAACGGTTAAGAACTAACCGGCAGCGCGGGTTAAGCGCAGACTTATCCTTGCTCAGGTTTCAGGATAGAATACCCCAGAATCGAACTCTGGTGTCTTTTTCTACGGAAAAAGACTAAACCGACAGCGTGTGTTAGGCGCAGAGCTATCCCTACTTAGGCTTCGGGATAAAATACCCCAGAATCGAACTCTGGTGTCATTTTCTACGGAGAAAAACTAAACCGACAGCGCGTGTTAGGCGCAGACTTATCTCTGCTTAGGATTCAGGATAAACTTCCTAGACTAGAATTCTAGTGTCTCCTTCAATCGGTGAAAGACTAAACCGGCAACGCGTGTTAGGCGTTGACTTATCCCTACTTAGGATTCGGGATAAAATTCTCTGTACCTGTGAGGCACAGATTTTGGGAGTTGAAAAAGGTGGTGTCTTCTCTTGGGGCAAAGACGAACCCAAAATGGGAGAGGAAGAATTTTATATTCTATCTTCTGACACTGAAGAAGAAGAATTTTATATTTTATCTTCAGCTGAAAAGGAGACTCGAGGTGGGATCTCCACACCCAGAATCCGGAAAGGTGAAACTAAGAGTGGGATCTCCACTCCGAGAATCGACAAGATTCAGATACCCCTAACTGTTGGAAGGTTTGATTACCGAACTAAAGATGAATTTCTCGTTTATCGAGAATGAATTGTGGTTTTGGTCCTAACTGTAGGAAGGTTTGACCAAGCAGGAGTTTGAGATGACCCTAACTGTAGGAAGGTTTGATCACTCGATTTGAAAGTGGACCTCTCGTTCATTGGAGGAATCGAGAGGGGATTTTGATTGTGGCCCTAACTGTAGGTTTGACCTGAAAGCAAAGGGAGTGGAATACAAGTAGCAGTAGAAATACTGGTTTGTACTGGCCACTCGATGAAGGGTTTTGACGTTAAGTAATCAGGACTTAACACGTCAAGCTTTGGAAATTGCCATGAATTGGTGGACAGAAAATTTAGTGGACCCACCGTCAATTGACTTGATCAGTGGGGGATTTTTGTGAGGAAAGATTAATCTGTCAAAAGGATCGAATCTCATCTCAACAAGATAACTCATGAGAATTAGTGAATTTGATAACAATAATGGAAAACATTCCGACATTTAGAGTTTAAATGTGGATGTTTTACTTATCACTTTTATAGTGATTGGGTTATCCCTAAGAATATCACCCGTGGTATTCTTTCGGGAACTTCCTGATACATGAATAATCCACCCCCAGCTTCCCTTGTGGAACTGGGTCCGACATTGTACTCAGTTACATGACCGGGTTATCCTTAAGAATATTACATATAAGAATTCTCCAGGAACTTCCCGTGAAAGAAATGGAGTCTTGCCGTTCTTATTTGGCTTATCTCAGCGTTATGACGCCGGCTTCAACCAAGGTTTGGATGCTATTCTTGAGAGCGAAGCAATCCTTGGTGGGATGAAGGACCCTCCTGTGGTATGCACAATACTTCGGATCCGCAGTATTGTCAGCTTCCTCCTGATTTGCGATAGGTGGTAGCTTGATCTTGTTGCTTCCAAGGAGGGATTCGAAGATGGCTGGAACGTTTTCGTCCTTGAAGGAATACTCTTTTTTGAGTCTCGGGTCCGAAGTCTTTTGCTGTCTTTGGGATTGCTGTTGTGACGTTCGATTAGCACCAACAGTAGCTGCAGGTGCCTTGCCCTTACCACGAGAGGTGAAGTTCGAGTTCAGAGGATTAGCCGTCGGTAGATTCCTCTCGACCTTCTTCCTTCGGAGGAAGCGTTCGGCTTGTTCTCCGCGCACCTTCAAGTCTTTCCAAGTGTTAGACAGTGCCGTTCCCATTGCCTCCAACACATCCAATGCGAGGTTGTTGTGGCAAGTCTGGAGAATAAACTCCTCAGTGATCGGGTCCCGACAGTTCATCACCTTATTCCGGAACCTTTTTACGAAGGTGTCAACCAATTCCCCGTCCTTTTGTTTCTCGTCGAGCAACGTTTCGATGGATATCTTGGTGTCGTCGTCGAAGAAATTAGCGAGGAACTTAGTTTCCATGTCGTCCCAGCTACTCACGCTTCCTGGCTTGAGGCGACGATACCAATCGAAGGCGGCTCCACGAAGAGGGCCAACGAAGGACCGTACCATCAGAGGTTCGTTACCAGAGATGACCCCTAGGTGCGATTTGAAGTAAATCAAATGCTGAGTGGGTGAACCTTTCCCATCAAATGGTGTGAAGTTAATTAGGCTGAACTTCGTCGGGTAGGGGATCGATTCCCATTCTCTTGGGTAGGGACAAGGAATGCCCGTCTTCTTCATCTCTTGAGCGGAAATCAACGTATTGATTTTGCTCTCGAGGTTTTTAATCTTCAAGCTTTCACCTGAGTCTTCATCAGCATTCTCGTTACCACCCCCTGCATTGACGGGAGGATTATTGGCATTGTGAGCTTCCTCATCTTCCAGATCAATCTGGTTACGACGATTTGTCTCACCTTGCTGGTTTATCAGCGCTTGGATTTGCTGGTCATGCATTTCTCTCATACTCTGCATGGCCATCTTCATTTCGTGCTTGAAGCTCTCCTGCTGTTTAGCCATGGCTTCTTCGAACATCTTGGCCACTTGTTCGGCGCTTATCATCAGCGACTCGCAGGGTTGTCCCTCGCTGGATACTCTATTATCCGATGCGACCGCAGAGCAGGCATCCGATTCTTCATCTTCTGAAGGAAGTCTTGTCTGAATCCTACCATAAGTTCCTCGTCTGATGGCTCCGGACTGCAGATGGGTTACATGTCGGGGTACTTCCGGAATTGACTCGGGATTCTCCTGTGTCGACGTCCCTTTGCTGGTCATATTCGTGGTGACCCTCGGAAATTCTCCATCTTCGACTACTCTTCTTCTTCGTCGGAAACGCCTAGGCCTTGGTTTTGGCATTTCGGCACTGAGCCTTTCGAAAACCGAAACTCTTTCAGGGACCGCCTTGGTGAAGTTGCACTCAGACAATACTGCCCGAATGAGTTTGGAACAAGGGCATTGAGTTTCTAGTCTTCCTGATTTCCCTCATGCTCCCATCACGATAGTACAACTCGTCGGTTTGAAGGTCGGAGTAACCTATCGCGTGTCGGCACGATTTCTCAGGTATAACGTCATCATCATCAGACGACAATGTTTCCTTCTGAGGGCGAACTGTCTTCTTTGGGCTTTCAAGAGTCACGCGCCTCGAGACATGCCTTTTTGGGCGTGAATTCTCAGCGGGCTCCTGGACTTCAATGCGCAAATTGGCGCGCGCAGCTGCCTTGAACTCGTTGTCATGTTGGAGGTGACGGCGACCCCCAGCATGTTGAGTCATTCGGGGCTTCTTCATCAGGCCCAAACGTTCTTGAACTGGAGCTTTGCTTCTTTCATCGGGAATTAGACCGAGGCGCTCCAAAACTGATCTTCTTCTTCGGGATGATTCTGCGGGATCTCCCAGAGTAGCTATGGGAATTACCGGCGACTTCGTTTGGTTCGTCGGAGACTGGATTTGTGTTGAAGGCTGCAACGATTGTGCCTTAGCCTGAATCGCCGCTTCAGACTTCGGCCTCCATACTTGGCGGGTTGGTGGCGGCTTCTTGGCCATTCTTCTGAGTCTTCTACGGGCTCTTGGACTCGGCCCGTGCCCTGCGCTGATTGGCGGCGTTGTGAATGCGTCATCAAGTGTTTGAACGATTCGTTTGAGGATCCATTCGTTCGTGTGGCTTGGAGAGCTGCCATTCATTGTTTGTTGAGGGCTGTTGCTTCTCCTGTTTTCAGTGCGGTTGTGGTTAGCGGATTCAGTCGGTGGACTCCATCGCTTTGGCGATTCTTTAGGCAAGCTTTGGCGTCGCCTTTGGCGGCTTTCTTTGAGAGGTCATTGTACTTTGGTGACGGAGGAATGGCAGAACAGCTTTATCTGGTTGGGAGGTGGTGAGCCTAACGATAGATTTGGGTCAATCGGGGTGAGATAGTAGTTGGTAGCTTCAAATTCTTTCAACGTACTTCTCCTGGAGGAGAACTTCTTGGACTTGCGAGGGGAGGTCGATCCGGACGAGGATGACAGATACTCCTCGAACTTCTGTTGGTCGAATTCGTACTCGACCTCCTCTTCAACCGGGAATGAGATCCGCGGCTGCAACGCATCGATCTCGGCCGCGAGATCGTCGGCTCCCACTGTGGTCGCCAGATTGTTCGTAAGAAAAATTGTGTTCTTCGATTCCATTGCACTCTTGAGTAATAGTTTATCGATTACAAAAGATCCGGTCTTTTTATAAGATCCGGTTACAACAAAATGTCGAATGAATCGTGAGCTCCTGTTTTGCGGTCACTCGCTTTTGTGGGTTCTTTGCCAACGCCGGGGTTAATCCGTGGACCACCGCGCGATCTAGATCCGGTCGGATCTACACGGTATAGCGGGTGTTATCTCACGAAGAAAATAACAGCCGAGGGGATTATTTCACCAAGGAAATAATAGCCCGTAGTTATCGAAATCGACCAAGTGAAATCAAGACTCTTCTCGGGATCAAGGCCAAGCTTTGATCCGGAGGGAAACCATGTAGATCTCAGATCTGATCTCTTTCGAACTCCTGCCTTATTTGGCGTGGATGATCGCCAAGAACCAGATCTGGAAGTCCGTGTATTCTAAGCTTTGAAATCTGAGGTTGAGCTCTCAATCCGGCAGAGTTTCGGCTCCAAAATTCCAACCTCTCACAATGAAGCCATGCCCCTCTATTTATAGGCACTCAGATCTGTGCCTTGGCACTGATCTGGCCGGCCACCCAGAGGTGGCTCGGGTTTAGGTGGCTCGCCACCGATCCACCAAGAGGTGGCTCGGTTTTGGCCGAGTCCTCCAGGTGTCCATTTTTCCGATTCCGCGCTTCGTTGTTGTGTCCGTTTTTCCGGTTCTGTACTTCGTTGTTGATCTGGACTCTGATTTGATAGTCCAAATCTCGATATGGTAGTAAATCCGCCTCGCTGTTTGAGTTCAAATCCATTCTATGGTTGGATGACTCGTTGACTCACCGAACTGTTAGCTTGATTCCGCATGCGAGTGGATGTATTCCATTGTTTGTGTGCGGTTCGTTTGCCTCGTCGCCTCGTTAATCCGCTTCGTTGCGTGTCACTTGGCTTCGGCGTTGTGGACTGACGCTCGTGTTTGGATATGTCGCCTGATGGTTCGTCGGTTTGTGTCGAGCTGTGCTAAGGGACCTATAAGCAGTTTTATACGCCTACAGCTGGTGAGCTCTTTTTTTTGGCGTATTTGTAGATTTGTAGATTAGTCCTTTATCCCCATTTTGTTCTCCTTGGTGAGACAATCGGGAAGAGCCTTGATTCTCCTTGGTGAGGATCGACGCTTTAAAGATGGGTTTTGCTTGGTCAAAACCATATCTCAAAATAAATAAAGGGGGCGTTTTGACGCTGCATTGTGCCTTATAAGGCAGAGATATGTTTTTGATATATCCTACCTTACAAGTGCATGATGTGGCCAAATCGTCTCACCCTTTATAAGGCAGTGACTCTATCTTATTTTCCTTTTATAACTGGAATTAACAAACGTTTAATTGCTTGTTTTCAGTGGAGTATCCTTCCGGAGCATTTTCATCTCATGCGGTGAACGGACGTCGTGACGAGTATTATTCGACGTCCGATGATTTTTCACCCATTCCACTTACTCTTCAGTTTGTTCCGGGTACGTCGACAGAGGTTGCCCAAGTGGTGAAGGAAGGTGGACATCGAGCTCTTCGACAGTTGATTACGGATGCGCCTTTCGTGAAGGATGCCAGCTCTGTTCAGTCTATCAGGAAGACTGACTTTTTATTTGGCGACTCTGTCAGAGATCCTGATGCAGTGTTTATTGACGCCGAGCAGTGGCTTCATAAAAATGGCGGTGGTTTTCTATATTTGCCAAAGATTCCTCGACACCGCTCGTTGACTGAGGTCAGGCGTCAGGCTGTGACACGGGAGATGTCGTGGCGCTTGACGGAGGAGCATGAGAGCATTCACTGTGGCTATATCACTCATCAGGCAGCTCCTGGTTCGAGCAGGAATCATATCATTGGATTGCGTCCTCGAGTACTAGGACTAGATGCACTGCCGCGTAACGAGTTTCTTGCCTCTGCTTCTACTTTGAGGAATTGCCTCGCTGACTTAGGACGGGAGATGCCTGCGACGCGTCATAGATTTTATGGCTGGGGGCCTTCTTTAGACAAGCTTTGGTGGACTCGCATGACGAAATACGTCTTAAGCCGATGGAGTGAGGAGTTGCACGCTTGTGGTCTATATGCATCTATTCGTTCCACCATGTATGGCTTACCCGTCAGCGCAAAGCATTTCTTTGCTTTGTGCGAGTTCTATAACCCGGATTCGAACACTTTTCTGACCAGGCACGGAGAGTTGGGCTTGGCTCTCCATGAGATGCACAAGATTTCTGGTTTGCCCATCGGTCAGATGTTATATCAGGAGTACTTTCCTTCCAACCATGAATTGAGTCAGCTGAAGGACCGTATGCCCGACTGCTATGAGACTTTATGGGATCTCACATGTCACTATCATATTGCTTTGGCGCAGTCTGAGCCTTTAGCGAAGAGGACTAAATCACATGTGAGCCTGAAGCAGTTCGCGTCTTATTTGTTCAGAAATCTAGAGAGCAATTCCGGCGAGGCTATTTGCGAGCTGGCACCACTCACTCCTTCAGGGGTGAATAATTTGTGAGCTGGCACCACTCACTCCTTCGGGGGTGAATAATCTATTGAAGAAGATTGACGCTCATTCCTATACCATTAGCAGTCCTCAGAGTGGCTTTCCTGCAAGGACCAAGTTTAAATCATTCTTATGGCATGCGACCACACCGATTCGGCCGATGACCCTTCTTGCCGGTTACCTCGCTATCTGGTTAAAGAAATGCGTGGTCCCGTATCAGTCCGGTGACATTTTGCCATTGGAAGTGCTCTACCCAGTGGTTCAGCTTGCCTACAAAAAGGAACTTTCGCTTCTTCCGGTGATGGTAGCTAACATTCATCGAGGACTTCGACAGATTTCTAGTGCTTTTACACGGAAAGAAGGTGAACCGTCGGCTCAGATTCCTACTATTGAGGTGGAGCTTCCATACACTTATTTGATGGCTTGGTTCGTCCTTCATCGTTCTGATATGATGTCGGTACCGAACGCCACAGACCACTCTGTTCCCCTACTACAGTTGCTTGAGAATGGCAAGTGGGAGGGACGAGGATTCCCTGACATCAGAAAGCAGCTACAGGTCCACAAGTGTTGGGCATTTTCCATTCAGTCTCCCGAGTGCTGAGCGGCAGTTGAATCTCACCTTCTTAAGCTGCAGGTGGTTGTTAGCAGCTAATAAAACTGTCCCCGTAAAGCCGATTGCAGAGTTAGTGGCTGAGGAGGCTTCTCAGGCTGATTCTCGCGTGATTTGGGAAGGTGCTCAGTCACAGAGGACGCGGAGCAAGACTCGTCGGATTGACAAAGAAGGAAAGAAGATCTTCAATTCTGCTGATGAAGCTTCAGGCGGAGATTTTGAAGATTATGAGGACTGTTCCGAGCGAGGTTAACTACTTATTTTTTCCTTCTGTCTTCCAGAATTATTAATCCTGACAATGGCTTGATGTTTCAGGGACCGCGGCTGACAAGGACGAAGAATTCTGTCCTTCTTCCCAGGCGAGACCTTCGATTGTTGTCCTTGCTGCTAGGCGGAAGAGATTAGCCCACAAGCCGCATGCAGATTCGCGAGCATCTGAGATGGATTTGGCTGGGGATGATCCTGCTAGCGACGGAGGTAACATCTACCCTATAGATCATCCTTTTGATCATTTAGAACTTCGACTCATGCTTTTCCATCTCTATGTAGGAGAGCGTGGGGATAGCGAGATGAGTCCTGATCCTGCTCCTCATGATTGTGTATTTTCTGGTGAGCCTGACTCACCATACCAGGTAGAAAAGCCTGTAGAAGCTGCCGACGTTAGGGAGACCATCAATGTAGGACCCGATTCAGCGAATCCAGGTACATCTACCATTGACAATGTACCTTTTAGATGGCACACAAAGGAGTTGAACGATTCAGAATTCGTGCATTTCCTAATTGTCTCTATGCTTCTTGCTCTTTTAGATAAATTGCAGGAGGCAAACGTGGACCTTGGGAATAGAGAGGCTAACACATCCATAAGAGGTAACTCATTTCTATTGGTCGTAGTCTCTTTATTCTTCTTTCGCACTTATATTCTCTTGTGTCAGATCTCTCGACTGATGATTTAGATGAGGAAGGTTTGCTTGTGGACACTCCTATGCTCCATTTCATGTATGGCTCTCCTCAGATTGATGACCAAATGCCTGAAGATATGTTTCCCGAGTCTACACTCCCTAAGAATCCCGAGGATGGTCCTTCTGAAGGTACGTGCCTCTTCTCAAGTTAATTATAGGACTAGCCAATTTTTGACTAATGCAGCTATAATGTGATGCATTTGAGCATTCTGTTTTGTGTTCGACAGGAGCTTTTGTCGAGACTGATCCTGTTGAGCCGGTTGTGAGACCAGCTACACCAGCCGATACATCCATAGCCGTTACACCCCCACTACCCCCAGTGACTCAAGGGGAAGGAGGTATAAATTAAGCAACTAAGAAACGTCATTTATTTCCTCATTAAGGCTTTTGACGAATTTCTCCTTTTTGTGTAGGGCTTTCTTCTCGGCTTCATGTCCTTGTGAAGGAGTTGTTATCAGACAATGACCCTGAGAAGATCGTCATCTGCATAAAAATCCGCTCTTTCTTCTCCTTCGTGAATGCTATGCTTGGCAAACTCTTCCATGGCGGACTTTTCCTTCACCAGTTTAAACATTTCCTTGATTCTAGAATAAATTCGATAAGGGATGCAGGATACCCGGATCTGGCGAAGGCTATAGTTGATGATCTTGATTGTCTAGAGCACGAGCTTCAGATGTTTCGTAAGCTCCGGGATGCAGGTGCTTCTTCATTCATTGTTGCCCATTTGGATGCTCGCTTACAGACATGGCGCGATACTCGGATTTTTGATGAGCTCGAGATTCAGGTGCAGCGGGATCGGGTAGACCGAGTTGAGGCCAACCTTGCTATTAGATCATCTTCACTCGACAAGCTTGATTTTTCTATTACCTCTTGTGAGACCAAGATAGACCAGCTCAGGAGAGAACTCTGTGAAGAAGAGGAGACTTTGAGTATTCTTCAGATGACGAAGGTACAGGATTAGCAAGCCCACACTGCTTTATCTGATTGAGTTGAAATCCCCGAAGCAGAAGCTGGTTGAGACGGAGGAGATTGCTGTGAAGACTTTAGCCTCCACTGAAGAGTCCATCAGAGCTGAGTTGCAGGATGAGCTTAGGCCAGCTTATGATGAGAAGCTGTCTAAGTTTAGTCAGCAGATCTTTAGCCATGGGCTTGATGTATGATTTCATTTGCTGAATACTTTGACTTTTGATTCTCTTAGTTGAACTGGTTTTTATCTTTATTTTTATTATGATTCCTCATTCTGTTTGAAATGATTGACCATAATACTCATAGGATTTTTGGCAAACCCTCAGCCTTCAACGGGTTTGATAAGCCTTTACCGACTACCGTTTGAGTCGGGCTAGCATGCGGATTGTCTAAATCCGTTCCGCATGTAACGTTGTGCTAAGAGAGTGAATTCTCTGAGACTTTGTGCTATGATGTCGAATACATAGACTTTGCCATTATTACGGGAATAGGCTACCCGGCGACACGTGTTAGGTGTTGACTTTAGGATTTTTGGCCAACCCCCAGCCTTCAACGGGTTTGATAAGCCTTTACCGACTACCGTTTGAATCGGGCTAGCATGCGGATTGTCTAAATCCGTTCCGCATGTAACGTTGTGCTAAGAGAGTGAATTCTCTGAGACTTTGTGCTATGATGTCGAATACATAGACTTTGCCATTGTTACGGGAATAGGCTACCTGGCAACGTGTATTAGACGCTGACTTATCCCTGCTTAGGCTTCAGGATAAAAAACTCCAGACTGGTATTCCGGTGTCTTTTTCTACGGAGAAAGACTAACCCGGCGACGCATGTTAGGCGTCGGCATATCCTTTCTTAGGATTTAGGATGAAATTCCCCATGCGTGTAAGGCATGGATTTTGGTGTTATTAATAACAACATGCCACAATAACGGTTAAGAACTAACCGGCAGCGCGGGCTAAGCGCAGACTTATCCCTGCTTAGGTTTCAGGATAGAATACCCCAGAATCGAACTCTGGTGTCTTTTCCTTCGGAGAAAGACTAAACCGGCAGCGCGTGTTAGGCGCAGACTTATCCCTGCTTAGGATTCGGGATAAACTTATTAGGATGAATCCTAGATTGATAAATTTTGGACAAGATCGGTGTGGGAAAGGAAGAATTTTATATCCTATTTTCTAGTCTCCTTTTAGGTTGAAGGCGAACCCGAATTCAAGGAAGGAAGAATTTTATATTCTATTCCTTGATCCTGGAAAGGAAGAATTTTATATTCTATTTCCAGCGCAAAAGAAACTAGAAGTGGGATCTCCACTCCGAGAATCTGGAAGGTCTAGATAAACTTACCTTTTATAGGATTGATTATCTAATTTGAAGATGAGTTTTTCGTTTATCGAAGTGAAATTTCAACTTCGGTTATAACCATGAGAAGGCTTAACCAAAGAGAAAAAGAAGGGAGTTCTCTTGTTTATCGAAAGGGGACTCTGAACTGAAAGTGAACCTCTTGTTCATGGAAAGAGTCAAGAGGGCCAGAAAGACATTTTTGGTGGACTCACTGTCAATTGAAATTGATTAGTGAGGGATTTTGGTGGTGAAAATGATTTTGGGTTATCCTCTAGAATATTAAGTGTAATATTCTTCAAGGAACTTCCCGGTAAATGGGTTATCCTGAATGTACTAGGGATAGTACTTTTTCAGGAACTTCCCATTTATTGGCATTAATTGCCTGGCGCCCTCTGGAGTAATTAGGCGATATGCGCCGTTTGAGTAGACTGTGTCTATCACAAACGGTCCTTCCCACTTGGGTTCAAATTTACCTTTCTTCTTGGAGTTGAGGATTATCGGTCGGCGAGCAGCGAGGATCAGATCTCCTTCCTTGAATTTTCTCTGTCGGACTCTTTTGTTAAAAGCCCTAGATATTCTGGCTTGATAAAACTCAATGTGTTGTTGAGCTTCCAAGCGCTTTTCATCCAACCTTTCAAGTTCTTCGAGACATTTCTGATGTTGTTCTTCTGTCGTCATCTTGGTTGCGAGAGCGATCCGAAGGGATGGTATTTGAATCTCCAATGGTAGCACAGCTTCACATCCGTATACCAACGAATATGGGGTGGCCCAGAGTGCTTCACCAAGTTTATCGTCCCAGTCTCGTTTATTGGTCTTCACGAGCTTTGACAGGATTTTAATAATCGTCTTGTTAAACGCCTCAGCTAATCCATTCGCAGCGGGATAGTAAGCTGTTGACGAAATATCTTTAATTTTGAACTTGTCAAAAAACCTAACGAAGGCGTTGCTTATGAACTGTGGACCGTTGTCATGAATGATCCGTCTTGGCACGCCGTGTCGGTATATGACATGATGTTTGATGAAACTGATGACGTTGTTCGTCATCACTTCTCTAAGCGGAATTGTTTCAGCCCACTTTGAAAAGTAATCCGCGATTGCGAGAATGAATCGATCACCTTTGACTGAAGGGGGAAAAATAGGACCGACAATGTCCATACCCCATGTCTCGAACGGCCAAGATGTGGTTGACGTGTGTAAACGTTCTGGTGGTTGGTGCATATAATTTGCATATATTTGACAAGCATGACACTCTTGGGCGTATTCGATTGCGTCACGAACCATTGTTGGCCAAAAATATCCCATTCTCCTGACGCGATCATACAATTTGGGACCGGGCTGATGCGTACCGCATTCTCCTTCGTGTGCTTCCTTAAGAACTTCTTCTGCTTCTTTGTTCGAAAGGCATCGGAGTAACAAACCATCGTACCCTCGACGGTATAATGTATGGGTCTCGGTATTATAGAAAAATCTTGGTGCTCTTCGGCGGATTGATTCCCTTTCTTTTACATCCTCTGGAAAAATACCATATTGGACGTAGTCAATGATAGGAAAACACCAATCTCGGGACTCAGACCCAATTTGAGTTGAATTCACCTCCTTGGCGCTTATGTTTCCGTCATCTTCCTCTTCAATATCTATATCGTATATGGGTATGCAGAGTTGATGCGTCCTTACTGTGACTAACAGCTCAGTTTCGGGAGGCTGCGCAAGTGATACCGCTAGTGCTGCCAGTGCATCCGCATAAGCGTTCTAGAGACGGGGTGTTCAAAAGAATCTGCCATTTTGATGGGTTCCTGGTGGTACGGGATCAGGTCTTGGTTCCTGACTTCATACTCTCCACGGACTTGGTTGACTATCAATTGAGAATCCCCAAAAGCTTCGAGATATTCGACCCCCAGCTCCTTAGCGAAACTGAGTCCAATGAGAAGCGCGTTGTACTCGGCTACGTTATTGGAACACGGACTAGTCAGTGAATAAGCCCGAGGCATCACATGCTTCCCCGGGGAAATTAAGACAACTCCAACTCCGGAGGAGACTGTAGAACATCCGGGGGTTATTGCCCTATTAACTGCTCTCGAAGCACCATCGAAGTATAACTGCCATACTTGTTGGTGCGACGTAGTGTTAACCTCGTGGGTTTCATCCGGCAAGTCATCATATACTTCTGCCGTATCTATGGTCGGGTTTGCCGCCAAAAGATCACAAATCACTTGTCCTTTGATCGACTTCTGCTGTTTGAAGTGCAAATCATATTGGGACAAGAGAAGAGCCCACTTCGCTAACCGCCAATTCATAGAGGTCGGTTGCGTCATAAACACCCGTACTGGATTAACATTGGAAATGACGTAAATCGTCTGTCCAACCAAGTAATGCCGCATCTTTTGCATCGCGAATACCAATGCGAGGCATTCTCTCTCAATCATCGGATATCGAGACTCGGCGCCTACCAAGGTCCGACTTAGGTAATATGTAAGCTAAACGCCCTTGCAATCCTCTGAGCTCTCTTAGATTTCTAGGGGGTTGCAGTTCATGTATCGCCTTCACCTTATCAGGATCGATATGTATACCTTTAGTGGTGACGACGAATCCAAGGAATTTTCCGCTAGACATTCCAAGGAAGGATTTAGTAGGGTTCATCTTCAATTGATGACTTCGCATGAGATCGAACATCGTCTTCAATTCCTTGATGTGATCTTCTTTGTTGCGGCTTTTTACAACCAAATCATCAACGTAGCACTCGACTGTTTTCCTGAGATGTTCTTGGAAAATCTTAGTCATTGCTCGCTGGTACGTGGCGTCTGCATTCTTTAGACCGAAAGGCATCACCGTGTAGCAAAAGACACCAAGGGGCGTTCTGAACGCTGTATGCTTCTCGTCATCTGGGTGCATCTTGATTTGGTTATTGTAGGCATCGAAAATTGCCTATAGGTCTCCACGAACAGCTCAGTGTTAAGGAATGATGATGAACGTCACTATCCGGTTCACAGGAGTTCGATTGATGTCGATGAACGCTTGAAGTAAATCGACGAACTACGTGAACTAACGAAGGTACGAGCTAATCGGGAGCCCCGCGATGTTTACAAAAGGAACAATGTCCTTCGTGCCTCATTCATTCTACAGATGATCCAACCATCGGAGCTTATAAAACACCTCGTCGGCTTTCCAACGCACTTCGAATCACTCAAATCCGAGTTCGGATGAAGAAATTACGGCGGAAACCGTCAAAAACACCAAAAGGAGTGTCTCGGACCAACGAGACACCCTTCGGTGTCTCGGCCCAAACCGTGACACCCTAGGGTGTCTCGGATTAATGGGAGACACCCTAGGGTGTCTCCGAACAAGTGGAGACACCCTAGGGTGTCTCCAAGACAGATTTGGGCTTTTAAGCATTTTTAACCGCTCCGTTATCCCCTCAAGCCTATAAATACAAGCCTTAGGCCTCATTTTTTCAGATCTGGAGTTTTGGAGAATTGGCGAAGCCCTACCGGAGTGAAGAGTGATCGAGCACTTCAACGCAAGAGAGTTTCTTCGTCAGATCTACATCACCCGTACCCGATCCTTAGTATTATCCCGTTGTGGTAATACTAAGAAGAGCAAATATCTCGCTTTTATCGAGATAGGCGCTTCAAGTTTCTAGATCTCCTCGCGGATCGACGAAGCTCTGGATCAGATCTGATTGCCAGGTAGTCCACGGATATCGACGTCCCCGTCACAGGCTAAAGACCCACGCAAGCAAGAGACGACGAACGGATCTTGTGTTTATTTTCAAGAAAGTTGTAATTTTTATTTCTTTGTTGTTTGAATTCATTTGTAACGTTTGAAGTTTTAATGAAATCAATGATGAAGGCAACTTTCGACGAAAACAAACTGGCGACCACAGTGGGAGCCAACAGCCTCGCTGCCGAGGCTGTCGTGACGCAACCGGCATTCAAGATCCGGGTGAACGAAGAGATCGAATACGAGTTCGATCAATAGAAGTTTGAAGAGTATCTCTCTTCCTCCTCCTCCAGATCCACCTCTCCGAACAGGCGCAGGAAGATTTCATCTTCCAAGAGTGCTCAGGGCCCTCAGGATCGAAGATCCAAGATCCCCTCGCCGCCGTTGCACTTACTCACCGCGACGCTCCAATGGCGTCTAACGTGGTCGAAGTTGCAGATCCAGATCTCCCTTCCACCGCGAAGTCAACTGCTGAAGGTGTTCCAACCTTGTCAAAGAGGGCGCGCCAGAGACGACGTAGCCTTGCGCGATGACACTGCCAAGGCTCAGAATCGATTAGGAGACGGGATCCGCTAGAATGAGGATCTTCAAGTCTGCAGACCAGCGCCAAGAGCAAACAAACGGCGAACGACCCGACTCCTCTCCTAATGACGGAGACGAAACGAGATGGGTTCATGTCAAGAGGACTCGCCTCAACCCTCGAAGAGGCGAATCAAGAACGCCGACGCATTGCTTGCGCATGCCCGAGTCCTTCCCGCAGAAAGCGGAAGATGATGGCAAAAAGAAGAGACGGTCAAGAAGCCGTCAAAACACAAGCAAGTGTGGGCGCCAAAGGCGAAGCCGCAACCTAAGGCATAAGGGGACGGAAGGTATTGTCCAAGTCGTCGCTGCAAAAAACCAGATCCCATTTCCCCTGCTCCCGCGCTCCGGACGGAGCCAGGTTAAGAACGTGATATTCATCCTAGATCCAAGGTTCCTTTGAAAGGTCGTCTCGGTCCTTTACCGGAAAACCGAGGTAAAGCACCTGTCAAGGAGCGATTGGGACCATTGAAAGGTCCCCAAATGACAAATCAGACTGGGGGTCGTATCAATCCCCCCAAGAAAGATAATAGAGGGAAAGCCCCTGTTACCGACCGCATTGGATTGCGGGTCGAAGTTCAAGAGCCCGTTAAGTTTTCACGCTCGCAAAAGCGTAGACTTGAACGAGCGACTTTTGAAAACGCTAATAAAGCGTCGTATCCCCAGAGGGAAGCACATTCGTCTGATGATGATGGTGTTATACCTGGGAAGTCATGCCAACACTCTATGAGTTGCTCTAGTTATCAAACTGACGAGTTATACTATAGAGCTGGGGGTATGGATAAGTCTCGGAAGAGAGACACCAAAGACACGGATTCTCACTGTCCGTGTGCCAACATAATCAAGGCGGTGCTGTCAGAATGCTGCTGCACTAAAACCCCAAGGAGAGTTTCGGTGTTCGAGAGAATTTCCACCAGAACGTCCGAAACCAAGCCAAGGCATTTTCGTAGGAAGAAGCCTGTTCGCCAAGAGGACGAATTCCTAGAAGTGTCTGCTAATATGACCGGCAGAGGGAAATCGACACGACACTTTAGCCCAGATCAGTTTTCCGAAGTGTCCCGCCGTATGACTCGGTTGCGATCAGGGACCAATAGGCGAAAGAATTACCAAAGGATGCAAAAGGGACTTCCTTTGGAAGAAGATGTGTCAGATGATGGTTCAGATTCCTGCTCGGCTATAGCAGTTGGGATTTCTGTTTAGTATAAATAGAAACACGACTTTTCTAGGGTTTAGAACTCAGATTGTAATCAGAAAAGAGATCAGGGAGGTTGTTCTTTGATCTAGAGAGATTGTGAGAGAGAGATTTTGTAAATCCAATTGATTCTCATAATCTAGAGAAGGTATTTTCCTTCGCCCTAATTATAACTCTTGTGTTCTTCAGTCGTTTTCTTCTTTACCCACTCTTGATAATTCCGCGATCAAGAGTTCTCGCACGGCGACTCGTATCAAGTTGGTATCAGAGCACTAGATCCTGTGAAGGGGGGAACTGTGTATGGTCCTTACTCGCTCACAGTACAAGAATCTTGGCGAGATCCTTAATTCCTCGGAGGGGGTCCAGAAATTAAGAAAGGAGAAGATGTCTGAAGCAGACAATTCAACAAGACTTGATGCCATGGAGAAGCAGATTGAGACGATCGGGACGACTCTTACCCAACTCGTGGGCCTCATCAACGGAGGAGACAAAAAGGAGGAATCTTCTTCGAAGGGTAAGAAAGGACTCTACGAATCCGATGAGGAGAGCGAGAAAGTTGATTCAGAGGGGGAGACTGTGATTGTCAAGACTGCTGGCCATCCAGGGGGTAAGAATCATTACCAGAATCTGAAGATTGAATTCAAGGTTGAGATTCCTGTTTATGATGGGAGTATCAATGTGGAGAAGCTTGATGATTGGATCGAACGCAGGGGTAAGAATCATTACCAGAATCTGAAGATTGACTTCAAGGTTGAGATTCCTGTTTATGATGGGAGTATCAATGTGGAGAAGCTTGATGATTGGATCGAACGCATGGAGATGTACTTCACTCTCTATGGATATTCGTCCAAGGAGAAAATAGTGTTCGCGACATTGAAGCTTTCAGGGCACGCGTTGACGTGGTGGAAATCCTATTGCAAACAGGAGAAGAAAGCGGCGTCGTGGAACAAGTTCAAGGAGCTACTTCGGAAACAGTTTTATCCAGTAGGGTTCCTTGAGGAGCGTTGGTACAAGTGGTATGGCTTGCGCCAAAAATTTAATCAGACCGTTCAAGAGTACACGACGGAGTTCCAGCAACAGGCGATGGTCCTAAACATCGCAACGTCTGAGTACCCCATCTTCATGAAGTACATGGCGGGTCTGAATGATTACATCCGGAAGGAGATGAAGCTGTTTTCAGTGGAGACAATCGCAGAGGCGAGCGTGAAGGCCATTGCCATTGAGGGCAGGCAGAAGAAGGGCAATGAGACAAAGGGGGATTCCAAACCAACGGGGAGCAAGACGGGTGGCTCTCAGTCTAAGGATGAGAAGAAGAAGGTTGACTCGGGGAAGGCAGGATTGACATGTAATCACTGCAAGCAGACAGGGCATGTGGCTGATCGTTGCTGGGATAAGTATCCTCATCTGAAGCCAAAAGGATTGAAGAAGAAGGAGGAGAAGAAGGCGTACGTGATAGCACAGGGTCCGAAGGAGGTTCCCGGGATGACCGAACCCAATAGCAGTCTCAACCTTATGGCGGGGAAGCAGGCCACCAAAGAAGATGACGACCCGAGGGAGCAGCTCTTTGTTCTGAAGTTGCAGGTCAAGACCAGTTTAGTGGATGCTATTGTAGATCCAGGAAGTCAGAAAAATCTGATATCTGAGGCGTTAGTACAGAAGCTGGGATTGAAGAGGGTGAAGCATCCTAAACCCTATCCATTAGGGTGGATTCAGAAGGAGGCGGGATTGAGTGTGGTGAACCAGTGTTCATTCAGATTTGCACTCCACGAGTCGTATATTGACGAGGTCACAT
>NC_033795.1:66806777-66825051 GCF_001876935.1 Asparagus officinalis
GCTTGTTCGAGTGGTTGGTGATGCCGTTTGGATTGTGCAATGCTCCGGCTACCTTTATGAGGCTTATGAATGATTTGTTGCGACCCTTTATAGAGGATTTTGTGATAGTTTACCTTGATGATATCTTGGTGTACAGCAGGACTTGGGAGGAGCATCTCGTTCATGTTGAGAAGGTATTTGAAGTGTTGCAGGACGGACAGCTGAAGCTTAACGGGAAAAAGTGCGAGTTCGGGAAGGACGAGTTGGTGTATCTCGGCTTCATCGTAGGGAAGGGCCAGCGGAGGATAGATCCAGGCAAGGTGGAGGTGATCACAAAGTGGCCGACGCCGAAGACAGTGTCTGAGGTGAGGAGCTTCATGGGGGCTTGCCAGTATTTGTGCAAGTTCATTCGACATTTTTCGACTTATGCGGCACCGTTACATGGCCTCACAAAGGCTAAAGTTCAGTTTGAGTGGGGAAGGACGCATGAGGAGGCTTTTCAGTTGCTAAAAAGAAAGATCTCGGAGGCACCGGTGTTGGCATTGCCGAATTTGCAGCGGACTTTCGAGGTAGAGACCGACGCGTCTAATTATGCGATGGGCGCGGTGTTGATTCAGGATGGGAAACCAGTGGAATACCATTCTGAGAAGTTTTCGGGTGCTGTTGCGAACTACCCAACCTACGACAAGGAGTTCTATGCACTATATCAAGCAATTAAGCATTGGAGGGTGTACTTGTTAGGGAAGGAGGTGGTCGTGCATTCGGATCACAAGCCGTTGGAGTTCTTACATGCCCAGACAAAGCTACAGCAGGCACGACACATGAAGTGGATGTCCTATTTGATTGCTTTCAACATCATTATTAGGTACAAGAAGGGGGCGACGAACAAGTTGGCCGATATGTTATCTCGTCCGCCGATAAGGTCTTTATTGGTGGCGACGCGTATTCAGCCCTTGGTTCCTTTGGAGTATGTACAGCTGTATACATCTAGTAGGGACTTCGGTAGTGTGTTTGAGCAGGCGAAGGCTGGTCGAAGGGGGGAGTATGCACTTGGAGAAGATGGCTTGTTGTATCGTGGGACATCACTATGCATTCCGGAAGATGGTGATAGGATGCAGTGGATTCGGGAAGCGCACACCTCGCGTGTGCAAGGGCATTTTGGCATTCAGAAAACGCTTCTCAATCTACGGCGACATGTGTTTTGGCCACGGATGCTTGATGATGTGACCAAGTATGTTGGAGGGTGTAAGTTATGCTGTATTTCGAAGCCTTCTAACAGAAAGAGGGGATTGTACCTACCATTACCGGTTCCTTCTAGGCCGTGGGAGAGCATTTCTATGGATTTTCTAGGAGGGTTGCCGACGCGAGTTCCCTCAGCTGAAGTTCTAACTTGAATGGGACTTCAAGTTCCTAAAGGGGGGACCCATGATACGGGTGTATCTTCTCTTCGGGAGCTTAGCGATCCTCATGGGAGCTTGAGGATAGATGATTCTCATGGTATCTTGAGAATAGAGTAGAGGAGTTGTGGACGAGGCCATTGGAGGCGACGAAGGCAAAGGATTCGTCAAAACTGCAGGATTTGCAGCACTGTAATCGATTTTCCAGTTTTTCGTCGTTCTGACCGGTCGACCGCCTTGGGCACTGCGGTCGACCGCGTAGCGATTCCGGGCCTGGGTCTGTTTCCTGCTCCAGTTGGGATTTCTGTTTAGTATAAATAGAAACATGACTTTTCTAGGGTTGAGAACTTAGATTATAATCAGAAAAGAGATCAGGGAGGTTGTTCTTTGATCTAGAGAGATTGTGAGAGAGAGATTTTGTAAATCCAATTGATTCTCATAGTCTAGAGAAGGTATTTTCCTTCGCCCTAATTATAACTCTTGTGTTCTTCAGTCGTTTTCTTCTTTACCCACTCTTGATAATTCCGCTCCCCAGAAGGAAGCACATTCGTCTGATGATGATGGTGTTATACCTGGGAAGTCATGCCAACACTCTATGAGTTGCTCCAGTTATCAAACTGACGAGTTGTACTATAGAACCAGGGGTGCGGGTAAGTCTCAAAAGAGAGACGCTTAAGACACGGAGTCTCACTGTCCGTGTGCCAACATAATCAAGGCGGTGCTGTCAGAATGCTGCTGCACTAAAGCCCCAAGGAGAGTTTCGGTGTTCGAGAGAATTTCCACCAGAACGTCCGAGACCAAGCCAAGGCATTTTCGTAGGAAGAAGCCTGTTCGCCAAGAGGACGAATTCCTAGAAGTGTCTGCTAATATGACCGGCAGAGGGAAATCGACACGACACTTTAGCCCAGATCAGTTTTCCGAAGTGTCCCGCCGTATGACTCGGTTGCGATCAGGGACCAATAGGCGAAAGAATTACCAAAGGATGCAAAAGGGACTTCCTTTGGAAGAGGAGGTGTCAGATGCTGGTTCAGATTCCTGCTCAGCTATAGCATCCGATGACACGGCGTCTAGTGCGGGGTAACCCTACGAGTCGCTTATGATCAGCGCCGAACAAGTAACCAAGATGCTTGAAGATGCCCTGACTAAGCAGAAGGAAAGTTTCAAGTTCAAGATGGAGATGGCTATGCAGCAGATGAGAGAGATGCATGACCAGCAAATAGCGGCACTGACAACTCACCAAGGAGAACCCAGTCGTCGCAATAATCCGAATCAAGAAGAGAATGAACGGGAAGAGGATAATGTCAACTTAAATATCCCTCCCGTCAACAACAATAACGGAGGCGGTCCCCCGGATGATAATGAGAAGGAGGATCACGTTACCTCTCCCCGAAGCCACTCGAAGACAGATATGGGTGAAGACAAGAAAATGAAGGACTTGGAGAGCAAAATCAATGCGTTGATGAATGCTCAAGAGGTGAAGAGATCCGGTATACCATTTCCATACCCAAGGGAGTGGGAATCAATTCCATATCCGGCAAAGTTTAATTTAATCAACTTCATGTCGTTTGATGGAAAGGGTTCCCCCACCCAACACTTAATATATTTTAAGTCTCACTTAGGAATAATCTCTGGGAATGAACCTTTAATGGTGCGGTCATTCGTCGACACTCTGCGCGGAGCAGCCTTCGATTGGTATCGTCGCCTCAAGCCGGGGAGTATCAGCAGTTGGGACGACATAGAGGACATGATTCTGACAAATTTCTTCGACGACGACACCGAGATTTCAATCGGCACACTATTTGACGAGAAGCAGAAAAATGGTGAGACAGTCGAAAACTTCGTGAAGAGATTCCGAAACAAAGCAATGAATTGCAGGGATCCGGTCAGTGAAGACTTTATCCTCGAGACTTGTCACAATAACCTTTCATTGGACATCCTCGAAGCTATGGGAATGGCACCGCCAAAGACCTGGAAGGATTTAAAGGTGCGAGGAGAACGAGCCGAGCGATTCCTTGAAAGGAAGAAGGTGGAAAGGGGCCAAATAGCTAATAATGCCCCGCAACAGAACTTTGTCCCTAAGGCAAAAGCACATGCGAATGCTGTGGACGCGAATCAAACATTCAAGGTGCAAGCACAACCGCAACAGCAGCAACAAAAGGCGCCTCAACAATCAAGGTCACAACAGCAATCCCAAAGGCAGCAAAAGACTTCTGAACCGAAACTCCAAAAAGAGTATTCCTTCAAGGACGAAGACGTTCCATCCATCTTCGAATCCCTCCTTGAAAACAACAAGATCAAGCTACCACCTATCGTCAATCAGGAGGAAGCTGACAATACTGTGGATCCGAAGTACTGCGCATATCACAGGAGGATCCTTCATCCCACCAAGGCGTGCTTTACTTTAAAGAACAGCATCCAAATCCTGATTGAAGCCGGCGTTATAACGCTAGGGTAAGCCAATTGAGAACGGCAAGACTCCGACAAGTATAAGAGTATAAACTGCTTCTTAAGACTCCAACAAGTATAAGAGTATAAATTGCTTCTTAAGAATCCGACAAGTATAAGAGTATAAACTGCTTCTTAACACTCCGATAAGTATAAGAGTATAAACTGCTTCTCAAAGTATAAGAGTATAAACTGCTTCTTAACACTCCGATAAGTATAAGAGTATAAACTGCTTCTCAATCCTCCGACCGGTATAAGAGGTTAAACTCCGACCGGTATAAGAGGTTAAACTGCTCCCTGATACTCCAACATGTATATGAGTCTAAACTGTTTCACTTCTTTCACGGGAAGTTCTTGAAGAATTTTTATATGTAATATTCTTAAGGATAACCCGATCATATAACTGAGTACAATGTTGGACCCGGTGCCACAAGGAAAGCTGGGGGTGGATTATTCATGTATCGGGAAGTTCCCGAAAGAATATCATGGGTGATATTCTTAGGGATAACCCAATCACTATAAAAGTGATAAGTAAAACATCCACATTTAAACTCTAAAGGTTGGAATGTTTTCCATTATTGTTATCAAATTCACTAATTCTCAAGAGTTATCTTGTTGAGACGAGATTCGATCTTTTTGACAGATTAATCTTTCCTCACAAAAATACCCCACTGATCAAGTCAATTGATGGTGGGTCCACTAAATTTTCTGTCCGCCAATCTATGGCAATTTCCAAAGCTTGACGTGTTAAGTCCTGATTACTTAACGTCAAAACCCTTCATCGAGTGATCAAACCTTCCTACAGTTAGGGTCATCTCAAACCCCTGCTTGGTCAAACCTTCCTACAGTAAAGACCAAAACAACAATTCACTCTCGATAAACGAGAAATTCACCTTTTTTAGTTCGAAACCTTCCGACAGTTAGGGTTATCCGAATCTTTTCGATACTCGGAGTGGAGATCTCACTCTTAGTTTCACCTTTTCGGATTCTGGGGGTGGAGATCCCACCTCGAGTCTCCTTTCCAACTGGAGATAGAATATAAAATTCTTCCTCTTCAGCTTTGGGAGATAGGATATAAAATTCTTCCTCTCCCGTATTGGGTTCGTCTTTGCCCCAAGAGAAGACACCACTTTTCAAACTTTTCTCTATAGAAAAAGACACCGGAGTTCGATTCTGGGGTATCCTATCCTGAAACCTAAGCAGGGATAAGTCTGCGCCTAACCCGCGCTGCCGGTTAGTTCTTAACCGTTAAAAAGAACACCCACCCACATATTCAATATTGTGGCAGTACACGCATGGGGAATGTCATCCTGAATCCTAAGAAAGGATATGCCGACGCCTAACACACGTCGCCGGTTTAGTCTTTCTCCGTGGAAAAAGACACCAGAGTTCGATTCTGGGGTATTCTATCCTGAAACCTAAGTAAGGATAAGTCTGCGCCTAACACGCGTAGCTGGTTAGTTCTTAACCGTTAAAAAGAACACCCGCCCACATATTCAACATTATGGCAGGTCGTTATTAATAACACCAAAATCCGTACCTTACACGCATGGGGAATTTCATCCTGAATCCTAAGAAAGGATATGCCGACGCCTAACACGCGTCGCCGGTTTAGTCTTTCTCCATAGAAAAAGAATTTTATCCCGAAGCCTAAATAGGGATAAGTCAGTGTCTAATACACGTTGCCGGGTAGCCTATTCCCGTGACAATGGCGAAGCCTATGTATTCGACATCATAGCACAAAGTCTCAGAGAATTCATTCTCTTAGCACAACGTTACATGCGGAACGGACTTGAACAATCTGCATGCTAGCCCGACTCAAACGGTAGTTGGTAAAGGCATATCAAATCCGTTGATGGCTGAGGAGTTGCCAAAAATCCTAAGTTAATGTCTGATACATGTTGCTGTTTAGTCCTTTCACAGGAGAAAGACGAAGTCTACGTATTCAACATCGTAGCACTAAAAGGGTTAACTCTTTTAGCTTAACGTCACATGCGGAACGGACTTAAATAATCGGCATGCTAGCCCGACTCAAACGGTAGTCGGTAAAGGCTCATCAAACCCGTTGATGGCTGAGAATTTGCCAAAAATTCTATAAGTGCGAGTCATTGACGCACCAGCTCCGCTAGTTGGTCTCGTGACTTGAGCATCCAACAACTTCAGGATAAGAACCACACATGCAGATGAATCAACTTTCATAGTTAGTCCTGCAATTCCAACATTTAGGACCGCCATGCTCCAATACCTTAAGAGCTTAAACTGTGTATACTCCAGTAAACGTACGAGTATAAACTGTGTCAACGTATGTGTAAGACCCCGTTGATTTTGATAATTCATATATGTGGATATTAGTGAAACACAATATTCAATATGTGAAAAAATATCTTCATGGCATGGTTGTGCATGAAATCTAGCATTTTTGAGCTTATGAGAATGTATATATGCATTAGTTATGAAGTTGAGTTTGCAAATTTGCAATTCATAAGCATCAGAGTCGAAGAACTCAGTTTTCAGCTCATGAGTTGACCCATGACTGTCATGAGTCGACTCATGATATCATCTCCCGTTGTCATAAGTCTCTGCTGAGTCGACTCATTATATTATGAGTCGACCCATACTGAGCATGAGTCGACTCATCGAGGGTTTTCTGGTTTTTCTGGGTCGGGTTTGTTTGGGTTTCGGGTCGGGTTTTAACTGTTTATATATATGCTCCTCTATCCGAAAACACTTCTTTTCATCAATTCTCCCCAGAAACCCTAGTCCCCCTCTCTCCTCTCTCAAACTCTAGGTGTTCTTGGTGATTTTCGGACGTTTCAAAGGATTGTTCGGCAGTTTCTTTTGGATTTCAGCGAAGGGAATCGTTCTTCATCACATCTGAGGCGAGTAACATCTCGCCCAACCCTTCTCCCATGTTTTTAATAGTTTATAACTGTTTTCCATAAGTTTTATTGAGCCTAAGACTTATTTTTAAGTATAAATCAATATCCTTGTTATTGTTCGGCAGTTTCTTTTGGATTTCAGCGAAGGGAATCGTTCTTCATCACATCTGAGGCGAGTAACATCTCGCCCAACCCTTCTCCCATGTTTTTAATAGTTTATAACTGTTTTCCATAAGTTTTATTGAGCCTAAGACTTATTTTTAAGTATAAATCAATATCCTTGTTAGGGTTAATGCTAGAAATCATGTTTTTTTGATTTTAAATCCCCACCAACAAGTTTTTCATGAAAACCCAGATCTGGAATTTTATTTAAAGAATAAAAATATGAGTTTTATTTTGATTAAATGCTTTTTTTCATGTTTAGGGGTTAAATGTTAGGTTTAACATGCAAGTAATCTTTTCTCATGCTATGTATGATTTCTTTCACTGCCTCATAGTTTAAAATTGATAGTTAGGGAGGTGTAGATCAATATAGTGGAAGTATGGATCGAGATGGACAGATTGCAGTTGTGATATATGCAGATTTCAGCCCGTAAGTCGACTCACGACTCATCACGAGTCGGCTCATCAGGTTGAGTCGACCCATGACTGTCATGAGTCGACTCATGATATCATCTCCCTTTGTCATAAGTTTCTGCTGAGTCGACTCATAAGATTATGAGTCGACCCATGAGTCATGAGTCGACCCATCTTACTATGTACCCAGGCATGATAGAAGACCTGAGGGTACCAATTATGGATATATACACTGTTTTGACTGTGAATTGATATAGGTAGATTTCACTATGTATCCCAGTGATATGTTCACCATTTCACAGTCCTCGTGTTGGACTAAAATCCACAGTCCTCGTGTTGGACAAGCATTACCTTTTAGTCCTCGTGTTGGACACCCTTCCCACTTAGTCCTCGTGTTGGACATGCATTGCTTTTTAATCCTCGTGTTGGATATACATTACCATCCGGTCCATGCGTTGGACAACGGTCACATCCGGTCCATGCGTTGGACAACGGTTATTTTCAGTTCATGAGTTGGACGTTTACTTCATGCAGTCTATGGGTTGGACGTTTAATTTATATAGTCTATGTTTTGGACACTTAATCGTTTTCTGACATGTCACTCATGTGAGTTTGACATGACACTTATGTAGATTTTGACATGATATTCATGTAAGTAATAACATGATACTCATGTGGGCTATGTCACAACACTGTTTTCATGCTCTGGTGTTCGTCGTATTTCTTTTATTATTATTACTGCACTAGAACCTTGGGTTTGGTATTTAGGAGTTTACAATTTGAGATGTAAGGTATATACATGAGGGTTTCCTTGTTTGGATTATTTCGCTCGACGTACCTATGCTCGTGTTGTAAATTTCTAAATACTAAAACCCTCTTTAGTAAGATCAATGATTTTGATCTCTTATATATTAACTGTATTTTTCTTATACAACGAGCCCTGTTCCCTTGGGGTTGGTTGTGATGTTACTCGCTAGCGCTTTGACGCTCGTTGTCCCTCCCCCTTTCAGGTAACGAGCCAGAGCCCGGAGAGTCGCAGGTTGATGGCGATGCATTTTAGCTTCAGCCGTCTCTTTAGTTATATTTTCTTTTGGAGTTCCACAGTAGATTTTTATTTAGACATTTGAGAGTCTTGTTCTAGAAGTTGTAAAGGCTGTGTGTCTTATTTCCTTTTCGTCAGATATTTGTATTTGAGACTTGTTGAGTATTCCAGTTTATCTACTCAGATCTTGGCTATGTATTTTTGTATGTGGGATGATGAGATATTTATGTGACTGTTATCATTCCATTAGTATATCTTGTATTATCTTTTACCTGTTTTGTACCTACACCAGTTGTTGATTCTACTAGAGAGATAGAAATTGTGATGGTGAAACATGTTATTGCACGGTGTGGTGCATGACAGGTTTGACATTTCTGGTTTCACCTCGGACTGCAGTCTTGTGTGAACCCAGGGGCGTCACAGTTGGTATCAGAGCTCTAGTTCCAGTATCCTTAGGATCATCCTGTGTCGAGTCGTGGAGCTAGGTTAGAGTTTCTTAGGATTCATGTATAGAGTCCGTAAGAGATTTCCACCAGAACGTCCGAGACCAAGACCAAGGGATTTTCGTAGGAAGAAGGCTGTTCGCCAAGAGGACGAATTCCTAGAACGTGTCTGCTAATATGACGGCAGAGGGAAATCGACACGACACTTTAGGCCCAGATCAGTTTTCGAAGTGTCCGCCGTAGTGACTCGCCCGTTGCGATCAGAACCAATAGCGAAAGAATTACAAAGGATGCAAAGGGTACTTCCTTTGGAAGGTGGACGAGTGTCAGATGCATGCGTTCAGATTCCTTGCTCAGCTATAGCATCGATTTCCCGGCGTCTAGTGCGGGTAACCCTACTGAGTCGGCGGTTATGATCAGCGAGCCGAACAAGTAACAAAGATGCTTGAGATGCCTGACTAAGCCCAGAAGGAGTTTTCAAGTTCAAGATGGAGATGGCTATGCAGGCAGTGAGCAGAGATGCATGACCACAAATAGCGGCATGAACAACTCACCAAGGAGAAACCCAGTCGTCGCAATATCGAAATCAGAGAGAATGACGGAAGAGGATAATGTCAACTTACATATCCTCCGTCAAACACAATACGGAGGCCGGTCCCCGGATGATAAGCGAAGAGGATCACGTTTACCTCTCCCGAAGCCACTCGAAGACAGATTGGGTTGAAGGCACAGAAAATGAAGGGACGTTGGAGAGCAAAATCAATGCGTTGATGAATGTCAAGAGGGTGAAGAGATCCGGATATACATTCCATACCCAAGGGGTGCGAATTCAAGTTCCATATCCGGGCAAGAGTTTAATTAAATCAACTTCATGTTTGGTTTGATGGAAAAGGGTTCCTCCACGCCACACTTAATATTATTTTAATCGCCTAGAGAATAATCTCTGGAATGAACCATTTACTGTGCTCTCGCGTCATCGCTCGACACTCTGGCGGAGCAGCCTATCGATTGGTATCGTGCTCTCAAGCCGGGGAGTATCAGCAGTTGCGGACGAACATAGAGGATGATTCTGGACAATCTTCTTCGACGGACACACCGAGGATTTTCAATCGGCACACTATTTGACAGAAAGCAGCAAAATGGTGAGGACAGTCGAAACTTCGCTGAAGAGATTCCGAAACAAAGCAATAGAATTTGCAGGGATCCGCGTCAAGTTGAGACTTTATCCTCGAGACTTGTCACATAACTTTTTGCATTGGGACATCTCCGAAGCTATGGGAATGGCCACCGCCCAGACTGGGAACGGATTTAAAGTGTGCGAGGATGAACGAGCGAGCGATTCTTGAAAGAAGAACGGTGGAAAGGGGCCAAATGCTAATAATGCCCGCAACAGAAACTTTGTCCTAAGGCAAAAGCCACATGCGAATGCTGTGACGCGAATCAAACATTCAACGGTGCAAGCAACAACCGCAACCTAGCAGCAAACAAAACGCGCCTCAACAAATCAAGGTCAAACAGCCGAATCCAAAGGCAGCAAAAGACTTTGAACGAAACTCCAAAGAGTATTCTTCAAGGACGAACGTTCCATCCATCTCTCGAATCCCTCTTGAAAACAACAAGTCAAGCTACACCTTCGTCAATCAGGAGGACTGACAATACTGTGGATTCGAAGTACTGCCGCATATCAACAGGAGGATCCTCATCCCACCAAGGCGTGCTTTACTTAAAGACAGCATCAAATTCCTGATTGAAAGCCGGCGTTATACCGCTAGGTAGCCAATGAGAACGCAAAGACTCGACAAGTATAAAGAGTATAACTGCTCTTAAGACTCAACAAGTATAAGAGTATAATATTGCTTCTTAAGAATCCGATCAAGCCTTAAGAGTATAAACTGCTCTTAAACACTCGCGATAAGTATAAGAGTATAAAGCTGCTTCTCAATCTCCCGACGGTTAGAGCTTAAACTGCCTCCCTGATACTCCAACATGTATATGAGTCTAAACTGTTTTCATTTTTTCACGGGAAAGTTCTTGGGAATTTTTATATGTAATAATTCTAGGATAACCCGCTCATATAACTGAGTACAATGTCGACCCGGCTTCCACAAGGAAAGCTGGGGGGGGGTGGATCTACTTCATGGGTACTCGGGAAGTTCCCGACCAAGAATATCATGGGTTGATATTCTTAGCGGATACCCAATCACTATAAAAGTGATAAGTAAAAACATCCACATCTTAAACTCTAAAGGTGTGGAATGTTTCCAGTATTGTTATCAAATCCTAATGTCTCAAGTTATCTTGTTGAGACGAATTCGATCTTTTGGCAGATTAATCTTTCCTCACAAAATGTACCCACTTGATCAAGTAAATTGATGGTGGTCCACTAAATTTTTCTGTCCGCAATCTATGGAATTTCAAAGCTTGAGTGTTAAAACTGATTACTCTACTCAAAACCCTTCATCGAGTGATCAAACCTTCCTACAGTTGAGGGTCATCTCAAACCCCTACTGGTCAACCTTCCTACAGTTAGGACCAAAACAAAATCCCACGATTCATCCAATGAACGAAAGCGTCCACTTCAATCGAGTTGATCAAACTTCTACAGTGTTAGGCGTCATTCTCAAACTCCTGCTTTGATCAACTTTCCTACGTTAGGTTCATTCCAACTCCTGCTTGTCAGAACCTTCTACAGTTAGACAAAACAAAATCCTCTCGATTTCTCCAATGAATGAGAGCGCTGCACTTCAATCGATGATCAAACCTTCTGACAGCTTAGGGTCATCTCAAACTCCTGCTTGGCAAACCATATCCTACAGTTAGGGCCAAAACCTAACAATCACTCTCGACAATGAGAAAATTCAATCTTTTATTCGGTAATCAAAACTTCGACGAGTTAGGGTGTATCGAATCTTTTCGATACTCGGAGTGGAGATACTCACTCTTGTTTCACTTTTCGGATTCTGGGTGGAGATCCCACTCGAGTCTCTTTCCAACTGGCGAGATAGATAAAAATCTTTCCTCTTCAAGCTTTGCGGAGATAGGATATAAATTCTTCTCTCCCGTATTGGTTGTCTTGCCCCCAAGAGAAGACACCACTTTCAACTTTTCTCTATAGAAAAGACACCGGGAGGTATCGATTCTGGGGGTATCCTATCCGTGAACCTAAGACAGGGATAAGTCTCCGCCTAACCCGCTGCCGGTTAGTTCTTAAACGTTAAAAAGAACACCCACCACATACTTCAATATTGTGGCAGGTTGCTTATTAATAACACCGAAAATCCATAGCCTTACACGCACCGGCGGAATGTTCATACCTGAATCCTAAGAAAGGATATGCGGAACGCTAAGCACACGTCGCCGGTTTAGTCTTTTCCGTGCGATAAAAGACACCAAGAGTATCGATTCTGGGTATTCTATCCTGAAACCTAAAGTAAGGATAAGTCTGCGCCTAACACGCGTAGCTGGTTAGTTCTTACGTTAAAAAGAACACCCGCCAATATTCAACATTATGGGTCGTTATTAATAACACCAAAATCCGTACCTTACACGCATGGGGAATTTCATCCTGAATCTAGAAGGATATGCGCACGCCTGCACCGCGTCGCCGGTTTAGTCTTTTATCGACAAAAAAGACACCAGAACCTGAATCTGCGGGACTTGTTATCCCGAAGCCTAAATACGGTAAGTCAGTGTCTAATTAACGTTGCCGGCGTAGCCTATTCCCGTGACAATGGCGAAGGCCTATGTGGTTAATACTCGACATTCATAGCACAAAGTCTCGAGAATTCATTCTCTTAGCACAAACGTTACATGCGGAACGGACTTGAATCAATCTGCATGCTAGCCCGACTCAAACCGGTAGGTTGGTAAGGATATCAAATCTGTTGATGGCTGAGGAGTTGCCAAAAATCCTAGTTAATGTTGTACATGTTGCCTGTTTTAGTCTTTCAAGGAGAAAGACGAAGTCTACGTATTCCAACATGCGTAGCCTAAAAGGGTTAACTTTTACGCTTAACGTAACATGCGGAACGGACTTAATAATCGGCATGCTAGCCCGACTCAAACGTAAGTCGGTAAAGGCTCATCAAACCCGTGATGGCCTTTGAGAATTTGCCAAAAATTCTGATAAGTGCGAGTTGCATTGAACGCACAAGTGCTCCGCTAGTTGGTCTCGTGACTTGAGCATCCAACAATTCAGGCATTAAGAACCACTGAGATGATCACTTTCATCAGTTAGTCTGCAATTCACATTAGGACCGCCATGCCTCCAATACTTAAGAGCTTAAACTGGTGTTACTCAGTAAACGTACGAGTATAAACTTGTGTCAACGTATGTGTAAGACCCCGTTGATTTTTTGTAATTCATATATGTGGATATTAGTGAAACACAATAATTCAATATGCTGAAAAAATATCTTCATGCATGCGTTGTGCACATGAAATCTAGCATTTTTGAGCTTATGAGAATTGTATATAATGCATTAGTTATGAAGTGAGTTTTCAAATTTGCAATTCATGTAAGCTCAGAGGAGAATAAAAAAAGAAAACAAAGAGAAGAAAGAAAGAAAAACTCGAAGAACTCAGCTTTTTCAGCTCATTGAAGTTGACCCATGACTGTCATGAGTCGAACTCATGATATCATTCTTTGGCATAAGTTTCCTGTGAGTCGATCATAGATTGATGCAGTCGACCATGAGTCATGAGTCGGACTCACGACTGAGCTTGAGTCGACTCATCCGAGGGTTTTCTGGTTTTTTCTGGTTCGGTGTTCGTTTGGTTTCCGGGGTTCGGTTTTAACTGTTTATATATATGCCCTCTCTATCCGAAAACACTTCATTTTCCATCAATTCTCCCAGAAACCTAGTCCCTCTCTCCTCTCTCAAAACTCTAGCGGTGTTCTTGGTGATGATTCGGAACGTTTTCAAAGGATTGTTCGGGCAGTTTCTTTTGGTGGTTCAGGAAGGCGAATCGTTCTTCATACATCTGAGGCGAGTAACTCTCGCCCAACCCTTCTCCCATGTTTTTAATTAGTTTTATAACTGCTTTTTTCATATTTTATTGAGCCTAAGACTTATTTTGAAGTATTAAATCAATATCCTTGTTAAGGTTAATGCGTATAAATCATGTTTTTTCCGCGATTTTTAATCCACCAACAAGTTTTGATGAAACCCAGATCTGGGATTTATTTAAAGAAATGAAATATGAGTTTTTATTTTCGACTGAATGCTCTCTTTCATATTAGTGGGTTTAAAGGTTCAAGGTTTAACATGCCAAGTAATCTTTTCTCATGCCTATTGTATGATTTCTTTCACTGCCTCATAGTTAAATTGTAGTTAGGGAGGTGTAGATCTAATATAGGGAAGTATGGTCGAGAGCGGACGGATTGCAGTGTGATATATGGCAGATTTCAGCCGTAGTCGACTCACGACTCATCACGAGTCGGATTCATCAGGTTGAGTCGACCCATGACTTGTCATGAGTCGACTCACGGGTCTAGTTGTGTTGCCTTTTTACTTCTGCTGAGCTCGATCGTCAGTATACGAGTCGACCTATAGGTTCATGATGTAACTCATAACTAACCAATGGAGTCGACTTCACGAAGTCATTTTCCTGTTATCTATGTTTCTGCTGAGTCAACTGTAACAGATATGAGTCGACCATGAGACATGAGTTGACTCATAACTGAGCACGAGTCGACTACTCATTCGAAGGTCTTTGGTCGTCTTATTTGTGTTTCTATTAAATCACCTGCTGTGTGTGTATATATATAGACTGTGTTCATATGTTCTGGGGGACTATTTTCATTCTTGAATATGAGAAGTTGCCTGTTAGTCGGGTATTAATTGTAGCGGTTATATTTTCATTCTAATTAGTCCTTTCGTGTTGGACATTTTTTTTACTTAGTCCTCGTGCTTGGACATTGCATTACTAATCAGTCTTTGTGTGGACATTTCACTTTACTTAGTCTCGTGTTGGACAAGCATTGCTATTTATCCTCATGCCTGGATATGCATTACCATGCCGGTCCATGCGTTGGACACGGTCACATACGGTTATCGTTGGACAACGTCACATGCCGGTCCATGGGCGTTGGACAACGTCACTCGGTCAGCTGCTTGAACAACGGTCATATCGAGGCTCGCATGCGTTGACACGGTTATATTCAGTTCATGAGTTGGACGTTTACTTCATGCAGTCATGGAGTTTGGACGTTTAATTATATAGTCTATGTTTTGCACTTAATCGTTTTCTGACATGTTTACCATGTGAGTTGGACATGGACACTTATGTAGATTACGACATGATATTTCATGTAAGTTATGACATGCTACTCACGTGGAGTTATGTTATGGGCACCGTATTTATGGCTCTGACGATTAGTTGTATTCCTTTTATATTGTTCCTGCCTACTAGAACCTCGGGTTTGGTGTTTAGAGACTTACATTTGAGATACAACGGTATATACATGAGGTTTCCATTGTTTGGATATATTTCGCTCGACGTACCTATGCTTCGTGCTGTAATTTCTAAATACTAAAACCCTCTTTAGTAAGATCATATGATTTTAGATCTCTTATATATTAACTTGTATTTTTCTTATTACAACGAGCGCCGTGTTCCCTTCGGCGTTGGTTTGTGTGATGTTGTTGCTCGCTTAGCGCTTTTGACGCTCTTGCTCCCTCCCCTTTACGGTAACGAGCAAGAGCCGAGAGTCGCAGGTTGATGACGATGCACTTTAGCTTCAGTCGTTATTTAGTTTATTTTGTCTTGAGCTCCACCGTGATTTTTGTGTAGACATGTGAGTCTTATATCTAGGAAGTTTGTAAAGGTTGTGTGTCTTATTTCTTTTGTCAACATTTTGTATTGAGTACTTGTGAGAACTCCAATTCATTCTATTCCAGTTATTAGATGACCGGCAGACATTAATTTGACCTCTATTACTTCATCAGTTGATTCTTGTATTCTTACTTGCTTGTCTACACCTGTGTTGATTCACTAGAAGCTAGAAATGTGATGGTGAAACATGTTATTGCACGGATGTGTGGTGCATGGCCAGTTTGCATTTCTGGTTTCACCTCTGACTGCAGCCTTGTTGAACCAGGGGCCGTCACAGTTGTATCAGAGCCTCTAGTTCTCCGATCCTTAGGTTTCATCCTGTGTCAGTCGTGCGAGCTTAGGATAGAAGTTTCCTAGGAATTCATTATAGAGGCGTAGCGATTTCCTAGATGAGTTGAGGCGTATATGCGCATATCTCAAATTTGAGAATTTTTTTATTTTATATGACAACTATTTTTGTATAAGTTTAATAGTATTTGTGCAAATACTATAGCGTTGTAGAAATTTTATTGTGATACTTATTTATAGAGTCTATTTTGACTCCTAAACCCTTATTTCTTTTGTTGAGCAGAGATGTCAGAATATGAATTGTACGTACTCAGATATCTGGACAGGCTGAACCACAGCAAAACTCCACCTGTAGCAGCCAGCAGGCTCCCTAGTACCCTGGTAGATCTTATGGCTCCCCTAGTCGCTAGGATAGCAGCAATCGAGGAGCTTGTGGCGAATCACATTACACCACCACCACCAGTAGCTGAAACCGCCATTTCTCAAGAAAATAGGACAGCTAAGTTCCAGAAGGACGAGGAAGGGAGTGCTAAGAGAGGGCACGCCGGAGACAAGGGCAAGAACAAGAGACCCTTGATTGGATCCCAACAGCATCAGCAGAGCCCTCATAACTAGGGATCTCAACAGGATCAGAGAGCAAGTCAGCAGCAAAAGTTTCGGGGATCTTGTTTTAACTGTCGCAAGGTCGGACACAAGGCATTAGAGTGCCGTAGTGCACCAACAAGAGCTCATAAGGGAAATGGTCCAACTCAGCAGCAACAGAAGACTAAGGGGCAGGCTCTAGCAGTTTAGGAGGTTCCCCAGGGGCAGATTGTCCCATATTCTCCAGCACCAGCAGCAGAGCAGTTTTCAACTACTGGCAGAGTTTATGCATTAGTTCCGCATGATAATGGAGCAGTTTTGGAGGGTACGTTCTTTGTGAATCTTTTTTTTTCTACCCGTATTCTTTGATTCGGAATCGTCGCATTCCTTCATATCGCATGCATTTATGGCTAGACTCCAGCTTGTAGCTCAGCCTCTAGACACCCCTTTTATCTGTTTCCAACCCTTTAGGAGAGGTATCGCTTCTGGAGAGCGTTTGTAGGAGGTGTACCGTCAGTTTAGACGAGTCAGAGTTCATAGTCGATTTGATAGTGTTGCGTATGTCCGAGTTCGATGTCATCCTTGGTATGGATTGGTTGTCTTCCTACCATGTTAGCATTGACTGCTTTGCGAAGACAGTCAAGTTGCGAGCGTCCGACGGGTCCGAGATGATTGTAGCCACCTCTCAGGGCAACCGATTTGCGGAGTCATTTCTGGCGTACATCGAGGAGGTGATGCGACGGGATCAGGGTGCTGAGTTATTGGAGACTAGAGTTGTCTCAGAGTATCAGGATGTCTTTCAGGACATACCTGGATTACCTCCAGTGAGAGAGGTGGAGTTTTGCATCGAGTTGCAGCCAGGCACAGCCCTAATATCCCGCGCACCCTATCGTATGGCACTAGCTGAGATGAGGGAGCTTCAGACCCAGTTGGACGAGTTATTAGCTCAGGGTTTTATTCGCCATAGTCATTCTCCGTGGGGCGCGCCGGTCCTCTTCGTGAAGAAGAAGGACGGTAGTATGAGATTATGCATAGATTATAGAGAGTTGAACAAGGTCACTATCCGGAATAGGTACCCACTACCTAGGATTGATGACTTGTTTGACCAGTTGCAGGGTGTGCAGTATTTCTCGAAGATTGATCTTCGTTCTGACTATCATCAGTTGCGGGTTTCGAGTTCTTGGTCATGCCATTTGGATTGACCAATGCACCCATGGTACTCATGGACTTGATGAACCGGGTTTTCCGTCTCTTCTTGGATCAGTTTGTGATCGTCTTCATCGAAGATATACTCATTTACTCGAGGTCGGAGGCGGATCACGAGGAGCATCTGCGGATAGCATTGAGGACTCTTCAGGAGCATCAGTTGTATGCCAAGTTCAGCAAATGCGAATTTTGGCTTTCAGAAGTCAGATTCCTTGGCCAAGTCATTAGTAGAGAGGGCATAGCAGTGGACCCGGCTAAGGTCACGGCAGGCCACGTCATTAGTAGAGAGGGCATAGCAGTGGACCCAGCTAAGGTCACGGCAGTTCTTGATTGGGAGCCACGGAAGACGGTGTCAGAGATTCGCAGCTTTTAGTATTAGCTGAATATTATAGGAAGTTTATTCAGGACTTCTCGAAGATTGCGACGCCTATTACACACCTTACAAAGAAGGATGTACAGTTGTGCTTGATTGGGAGCCACGGAAGACGGTGTCAGAGATTCGCAGCTTTTAGTATTAGCTGAATATTATAGGAAGTTTATTCAGGACTTCTCGAAGATTGCGACGCCTATTACACACCTTACAAAGAAGGATGTACAGTT
>NC_033795.1:66826490-66834816 GCF_001876935.1 Asparagus officinalis
TTATTCTAGAAGTTGTAAAGGCTGTGTGCCTTATTTCCTTTTCGTCAGATATTTGTATTTGAGACTTGTTGAGTATTCCAGTTTATCTACTCAGATCTTGGCTATGTATTTCTGTATGTGGGATGATGAGATATTTATGTGACTGTTATCATTCCATTAGTATATCTTGTATTATCTTTTACCTGTTTTGTACCTACACCAGTTGTTGATTCTACTAGATAGATGTTAATTGTGATGGTGAAACATGTTATTGCACGGTGTGGTGCATGGCAAGTTTGACATTCTTGGTTTCACCAAGGACTGCAGCCTTGTGTGAACCCAGGGGCGTTACAGTTGGTATCAGAGCTCTAGTTCCAGTATCCTTAGGATCATCCTGTGTCGAGTCGTGGATCTAGGATAGAGTTTCTTAGGTTTCATGTATAGAGTCCGTAAGGATTTCCTAGTATGAGTGAGGACGATATATGCGTATATCTCAAAATTTGAGAAATTTTTTTTATGACAACTATTTTTGTATAAGTTTAAAGTATTTGTGCAAATACTATATGTTGTGAAAATTGTATTGTGATACGCTATTTATAGAGGTCTATTTTGACTCCTAAACCCTTATTTTCTTTTGAGCAGAGATGTCAGAATATGATATGTCACGTACTCAGAGATCTGGACAGGCTGAACCACAGCAAACTCCACCTGAGCCGCAGCAGGCTCCCCAGTACCTGGTAGATCTTATGGCTCCCCTAGTCGCTAGGATAGCAGCAATCGAGGAGGAGCTTGTGGCAAATCACATTACACCACCACCACCAGTAGCTGAAACCGCCATTTCTCAAGAAAATAGGACAGCTAAGTTCCAGAAGGACGAGGAAGGGAGTGCTAAGAGAGGGCACGCCGGAGACAAGGGCAAGAACAAGAGACCCTTGATTGGATCCCAACAGCATCAGCAGAGCCCTCATAAGAAGGGATCTCAACAGGATCAGAGAGCAAGTCAGCAGCACAAGTTCCGGGGATCTTGTTTTAACTGTCGCAAGGTCGGACACAAGGCATTAGAGTGCCGCAGTGCACCAACAAGAGCTCAGAAGGGAAATGGTCCAACTCAGCAGCAACTGTGAATCCCTTTTTCCACCCGTATTCTTTTCGATTCGGAATCGTCGCATTCCTTCATATCGCATGCATTTATGGCTAGACTCCAGCTTGTAGCTCAGCCTCTAGACACCCCTTTTATCTGTTTCCACCCCTTTAGGAGAGGTATCGCTTCTGGAGAGCGTTTGTAGGAGGTGTACCGTCAGTTTAGACGAGTCGGAGTTCATAGTCGATTTGATAGTGTTGTCTAGACTCCAGCTCGTAGCTCAGCCTCTAGACACCCCTTTATCTGTTTCCACCCCTTTAGGTGAGGTATCGCTTCTGGAGAGCGTTTGTAGGAGGTGTACCGTCAGTCTAGACGAGTCGGAGTTTATAGTGGATTTGATAGTGTTGTGTATGTTCGAGTTCGATGTCATCCTTGGTATGGATTGGTTGTCTTCCTACCATGTTAGCATTGACTGCTTTGCGAAGACAGTCAAGTTGCGAGCGTTCGACGGGTCCGAGATGATTGTAGCCGCCTCTCAGGGCAACCGACTTGTGGAGTCATTTCTGGCGTACCTCGAGGAGGGGATGCGACGGGATCAGGGTGCTGAGTTATTGGAGACTAGAGTTGTCTCAGAGAATCAGGATGTCTTTCAGGACATACCTGGATTACCTCCGGTGAGAGGGGTAGAGTTTTGTATGAGTTCTGTATTGAGTTGCAGCCAGGCACAGCCCTAATATCCCGCGCACCCTATCGTATGGCACTAGCTGAGATGAGGGAGCTTCAGACCCAGTTGGACGAGTTATTAGCTCAGGGGTTTATTCGCCAGAGTCATTCTCCGTGGGGCGCGCCGGGTAGTATGAGATTATGCATAGATTATAGAGAGTTGAACAAGGTCACTATCCGGAATAGGTACCCACTACCTAGGATTGATGACTTGTTTGACCAGTTGCAGGGTGCGCAGTGTTTCTCGAAGATTGATCTTCGTTCTGGCTATCATCAGTTGTGGGTTAGGGAGATTGATATTCCCAAGACCGCCTTTCTTACTCGATATAGTTCTTTCGAGTTCTTGGTCATGCCATTTGGATTGACCAATGCACCCATGGTACTCATGGACTTGATGAACCGGGTTTTCCGTCTCTTCTTGGATCAGTTTGTGATCGTCTTCATCGAAGATATACTCATTTACTCTAGGTCAGAGGCGGATCACGAGGAGCATCTACGGATAGCATTGAGGACTCTTCAGGAGCATCAGTTGTGTACCAAGTTCAGCAAATGCGAGTTTTGGCTTTCAGAAGTCAGATTCCTTGGCCACGTCATTAGTAGAGAGGGCATAGCAGTGGACCCAGCTAAGGTCACGGCAGTTCTTGATTGGGAGCCACGGAAGACGGTGTCAGAGATTCGCAGCTTTTAGTATTAGCTGAATATTATAGGAAGTTTATTCAGGACTTCTCGAAGATTGCGACGCCTATTACACACCTTACAAAGAAGGATGTACAGTTCATATGGAGCATGGAGTTTCATAAGGCCTTTGATATTTTGAAGACTAAGTTGACTACAGCGCCGGTTTTGACTATTCCGAGCAGCGACAGGATATTCGTCGTATTCATAAATATATCATTGGCAGAATTAGAAGACGTTTTGATGTAGATTCAGAGAGTAGTAACATATGTCTCGTAGCAATTAAGAGTACATGAACAGACCTATTTCCACTTAAGACTGGGAGTTAGCAGCAGTGGTATTTGCATTAAAGTCATGGAGACTTTACTTATGTGAAGTATAGTATAAATTATTCACAGACCATTAAAATCTGAAGTATCTTTTCCCAGAAGGAAATCAACCAGAGACAAAGGAGGTGAATTGAGTTTACCAAAGACTACGAATTCGCGAATCAGTACATTCAAGGACCCCTAAGATGTGCAAGGGCTTAAAGAGACACTTTTTGATGAAGTGATATGCGTAGGAAGATTTCAAATTTATGTAGCTAAGTATCTTACATGTCAATAAGTAAAGGCGGAACATCAAAGACCAGCAGGATCACGTCAGCCTTTAACCATTTCAGAGTAGAGTGGACGAACAGTTAGATGGATTTTATCGTAGGGATTGTTGAGATAAGAGAAAGAGAATGATTCAATTTGGGTGATAGTGGATAAATTGATGAAATCAATACATTTTATTACAGCAAGGACTAACTATACAGCTGAGGCGTATGTAAGGATACTCATTCAAGAGACTATTAGACTTCATGGAGTCCTAGATACGATAGCGTCAGATTTAGATTTCAGTATTCACTCTGTATTTTTGGAAAGGTTTACAGGATTTCTTTTGAGTAACAGATTTATCTTTCTGTAATGTATTTTATTCACCGACAGATGGTCACACGGAAAGAGTAAATTAGATATTTGAAGACAGGTTGCGGATTTATGTCGTTAGCTTTCAAGGTAGCTGGAAGGATCATATTCCACTGATAAAGTCCGTCTAGGACATCCATTATCAAGCGACAATCGGTATGACCTTGTATGAAGCAACGTGCGGGAGACATTGCAAAATCGATTATATGTTCGGTAGAGCCGGAGAAAGGTTTAATACCTTCACCAGCGCTTATGAGACATATTACTGAGAAAGTAGCGTTGATCAGGGAGCGGATTCTAGCCGCTCAGAGTCGGCAAAAGAGTTATGCAGATAAGAGGCGAAGTCCCCTCGAGTTGTAGATTGGGGATTTGGTTATGCTGAAAGTATCGCCTATGAAAGGCGTACAGCAATTTGGGAGACAAGGGAAGCTTGCACCGAGATACATTGGACCTTTCCGGATTTTGGAAGCGCATTGGAGCTGTGTCATACAGACTAGATCTTCCAGCTTCTATGTCTAGTATACAATGTATTTCACATTTCTATGCTCAAGAAGCACTTGCATGATGAGGAGCGGCAGCGAGTGTTAGATGCACCGGAGATTGAGCTTCGGGATAACCTGTTTTCTGCTAGAGAAGATAAGAGACTTAGGAACAAGGTAATTCCATTTGTGGTAGTTCAATGGAACCAAAGTGGAGTTGAGGAAGCTTCTTGGGAGCGCGAGGAGGACATGCGACGCGACTACCCACACTTGTTCGAGCAGGTAAAACTAATTAAAGTATTTATGATATGACTTCTTACTTGTATATTTATATAGATATATCGATACTTATATTTAACACTAGAATGATGGTATTTTCACTTAATTCTTAATCTTTCGGAACACATGGTATATACATGGGGGGTTCCTTGTTTGGATTTTTCGCCCGACGTACTAGTTCTGTTAGATTAGGGGTTAGGTAAGAACATTAACATTTTAGATCGTTAAGTATGAATATCGCTATATGCTTAACTAGTATTTAGTATGGCGAAATGTGTATGTGTGCGGGTTGGATTAGACCCTTGTCATGGCTTTCAAGTATTTTATGAGTTAGATATGATTTCCTAAATTTCGAGGACGAAATTCTTTTAAGGGGGGAAGAATGTAAGACCCCGTTGATTTTGAGTATGTATATGTACATCAGTAATGAGGTTGAGTGTGCAAGATTTCAAATCATATGCAGCAGAGTCATTGAGCTTATGAGAATGTATATATGCATTAGTTATGTAGTTGAGTTTGCAAATTTGCAATTCATAAGCATCAGAGTCGAAGAACTCAGTTTTCAGCTCATGAGTTGACCCATGACTGTCATGAGTCGACTCATGATATCATCTCCCTTTGTCATAAGTTTCTGCTGAGTCGACTCATAAGATTATGAGTCGACCCATGAGTCATGAGTCGACCCATGAGTCATGAGTCGACTCACGACTGAGCATGAGTCGACTCATCGAGGGTTTTCTGGTTTTTCTGGGTCGGGTTTGTTTGGGTTTCGGGTCGGGTTTTAACTGTTTATATATATGCTCCTCTATCCGAAAACACTTCATTTCATCAGTTCTCCCCAGAAACCCTAGTCCCCCTCTCTCCTCTCTCAAACCCTAGGTGTTCTTGGTGATTTTGGGACGTTTCAAAGGATTGTTCGGCAGTTTCTTTTGGATTTCAGCGAAGGGAATCGTTCTTCATCACATCTGAGGCGAGTAACATCTCGCCCAATCTCTCTCCCATGCTTTTACGAATTTATAAACGTTTTTCATGAGTTTTATTGAGCCTAAGACATATTTTCAAATATAAAACGGTGTTCTTTTTAGTGTAAATGCTAAAGATCATATGTTTTAGATTTTTAAACTCCCACCAACGAGCTTTTAATGAAAACCCAGATCTGGAATTTTATTTAAAGAAATAAAAATATGAGTTTTATCTTGACTGAATGCTCTCTTTCATAATTAGGGGTTTAAAAGTTAGGTTTAACATGCAAGTAATCTTTTCTCATGCTATGTATGATTTCTTTCACTGCCTCATAGTTTAAAATTGATAGTTAGGGAGGTGTAGATCAATATAGTGGAAGTATGGATCGAGATGGACGGATTGCAGTTGTGATATATGCAGATTTCAGCCCGTAAGTCGACTCACGACTCATCACGAGTCGACTCATCAGGTTGAGTCGACCCATGACTGTCATGAGTCGACTCACGAGGTCTAGTTGTGTTGCCTTTTTTGCTTCTGCTGAGTCGACTCGTCAGTATACGAGTCGACCCATAGGTCATGAGTCGACTCATAACTAACCATGAGTCGACTCACAAAGTCATTTCCTGTTATCATATGTTTTCTGCTGAGTCGACTCGTAACAGATCATGAGTCGACCCATGAGACATGAGTTGACTCATAACTGAGCACGAGTCGACTCATCGAAGTCTTTCTGTCTTATTTGTGTTTCTGTTAAATCACCTACTGTGTTAGAAAAGGGTGATTCCCTAGAGGGTTCTAGCCTAAAGGCGAATCAAACAAAATAAAAATAAACAAAAAGAAAAACTAAACCCAAGAGGGTTCTAGCCTCAAGGTGAATAGTATAAGAAATTAAAATCTAACTACAAAATAAAGTGCAAAATCTAAACTACAAAATAAAATTGCAAGAATTAAATGCAAGAAATTAAATCTATTCTATAAGCATGAAATAAATCTAAGGCAAGAGGGTTCTAGCCTCTTGGCTATTTAACAAGAAAATAAAATCTAAACTACAAGCATAGAAATAAATCTACACTAATAAGCAATAAAAAGGAAATAAAAGAGAAAAAGGAAAGAAAATGCAAACCTCTAAATAATTCTTCATCTCCATCTTCATCATCCAACAAAGAGAAGAAATATTTAAAGTGGTGAAAAAATTATTATTATTAATTGCAACTAAAGTTACAATTTTTGGAAGGCCTTCTCAATTAAGAGTAGCCCTCCTCTCCAAAAGGAGTTTACAAAATTTTCACACCTCTAACCCCTCACTCTCTACCCCTATTTATAGTAAACATCAGTGAATGAGAGCCATTGGATTGAAATCTTATCCAAAAACAACAAATTTCAGCCTTAGATTCGTAACAGACTGCCCAGCGTATCGATGCAGGCATCGATACAGGCATCGATGCAGGCATCGATGTCGGTATCGATGCAGGCATCGATGCCGCCATCGATGCAGGCATCGATGCCTGCCCTTCTCCTTTTGCTGTCCGCAGAGTTCCTCTTCTATTGGCTTTTGGACTTGGATTTTGGGCTTTTGCTTGGGCTTTTGGGCTTCTTGATTTCTTCATGTATTTATTTTGGGCTTTGGCATTTCTTGGGCTTTTCTTCTTTTTCTTAGCTTGGGCTTTTGGATAATTTGGAAATTGATTTTCCAATGTGCTTCTTTGCTTCATTTCTTCATTTAATCAATGGGTTTTTGTTGAGAGATGGGAAGTTGAGATTTATTCTTCATTAACCTGCAATTAAACATAAAAACAGTTATTAGTGGTATATTTATTCATATAAAATAGATAATGAGGGTATAAAATTGTAATAAAATGTGATTATCAAATACCCCCACACCTAAACTTTTGCTAGTCAAAATAAAAAGAAAATCCTAACTCACTTTCACAGGAATCGCGGTTGTATTTAGCGCATACAACAAGCCTTTAAACCCCTAGATTACCCTAGTGGACGAGTTGTAGTCTCGTGAGGGTTTGCAGTGAATATACCCACAAAATTCAGTCAACTTGCCAAATTAAAAAAATCAGTAAATAACTAAATTCACTTGATAACTTTTAGATAATCTAATTGGAGCCAGTTATCACTCAAGAAAACATTTTTATATATAACTCTAAGATTATTATTATTATTATTATTTTTAACTCTTTCATCCTTGGTGATTTTTTTCTACTTTAACGGGCTTTCTAAGTGACCTTTTAACGAGTTTTGGGCCAATGGATCCCAACCCAATTGGGCTTAGGTCATTAAGTATGAAAATACTCCTTGGGCTTAATTACTCGGTCAGCTTAGGCTTTATTTTTTTTAACTCTTTCATCCTTGGTGATTTTTTTTTTCTACTTTAACGGGCTTTCTAAGTGACCTTTTAACGAGTTTTGGGCCAATGGATCCCAACCCAATTGGGCTTAGGTCATTAAGTATGAAAATACTCCTTGGGCTTAATTACTCGGTCAGCTTAGGCTTTATAAGATAGAATCACCTAGAATTCAAGAGTATTATTTTTCTTTTTGGTGCCATTTTTCGCACTCTTCTTTTGTATTTTTTTTTGTATATGTATATATATTTTGAAAATATGTAAATCAAGACACATTAAAAAATTATTTTCAACTTTAAGCTAAGCATGCAAAAATTTCATTATTTTAAATAAAAGTCCAAGTTAAGGCTTAAGTACAGTATACTACTTTGAAAATCATTTCTTAAGAAATTTATTTAGAGTTATCATAAAAGATGAACTTAAGTAAATAACCAACTAGGGATTAGAAAATTTCAAATGTATCAAATAAATCAATTATTACATAAATCTATTAATTTGGCAAGTGAGAAAAGAAAAAAAAATGACAAAAATGCACTAAAATTGTAAAATAAAGAGAAAAAAATAACTAATTCCCACCCCCACACCTAAATTTTGCATTGTCCTCAATGCAAACTCTATGATGCATAAAGTAAAGCAGATAAGAAGTGAAGCACTTACATTTGGTCGGCTGATAAAAATCTGCAATTACCTTTGGTCTGAGGAGGATGAAAATAAAAATTTTTCTTTTTTTTCTCTCTTTTTTTTTCTTTTCTTTTTTTTCTTCTTCTTTTTTTTCCTTTTTTTTTTTTGAAAACTGAACAAGAAACTCTCAAGTGAGAGAAGAATAAATTCTTTTTATTATTCT
>NC_033795.1:66835816-66860098 GCF_001876935.1 Asparagus officinalis
ATCTTGGCCTGTGATGAGGACGTTGATATCCGTAGACCACCAAACGATCAAATCAGATCTGGAACTTCGTTGATTCGTGAAGGAATCAAGAAGCCGAAGCAGTTATCTCGGCAACAGAGAGATAACCACTCTTCTCGAGATCACCGTAACGGGGCGATCTCAAGGAAATGAATCGGGGTGTGCAGATCTGACGAACTCTCCTTCTTTATGCCGAAGAATTCGCTGAAGTCTCCTCATCCTCTCTGAAATTCGTAGCTCTTCAGTCCTCAATTCGGCATGGCTTCGCCAACGCTCGAGAATTCCAGATCTAAAAAAATAAAGGCTCTGGAGCTGTATTTATATTCTTTCAGAACCTCTGTTTTTGGATAAGAACGATCGATTCACTCTTATCTTCAGTTGTAACTACTTAACCACGTTCTTGGATAGGTTCAGATCAGTTGGAATAAATCCAGATGGTTAACGTCGAAAAATGGCTCAAAACAACCAAAAACAGCATTCTGGAGTCTGCGGACACCCGTGGGTCTCTCGGCTTGACCGAGACACTCGTAGGTGTCTCGGTTTGGCCGAGACACCTCTGGGTGTCTTGGCCTGGTCGAGACACCAGTGAGTGTCTCGGGTATTTTAGCTCTAACTTTCTCATATGATCTCCAAATATACTGATTCAAGATGCATTGAAAATATGATAAAGAGATCTACAACTTTCATGTTTTGAATTTCTTCAGATTCTAATTGGATCATAGCCAAAATTATTATTATTCTCCGAGACACCAACACTGTCTCGGAATTCTGAGGCAGTTTGTACTATTTTTGGTTTTTTGGCTTTATCTTTCTCATATGATCTCCAAATGGCCTGATTCAAGATATACTAGAAAGCTAACAAGTGTTTTCGGTGAAAGTCGCTGTTTTCATTGCTTTCTAAATCTGTTACAACTTTAAACGTTACAACAAGAATCGATAAAAAAAAGTCGGTCTTTTTACAAGACCTCCTTGTGCAACAAAACAAAGATTACAACTTTTCGAAAATAAACACGAGATCCCGTTTTGGTGCGGTCTCGCTTGCGTGGGTCTTTGGCCTGTGACGGGGATGTTGATATCCGTGGACCACCGGGGCAATCAGATCTGTTCCGGATAAATCGGACAGAGTTTCGTCGATCCGCGTGATGTTTTCGGTGAAAGTCGCTGTTTTCATTGCTTTCGAAATCTGTTACAACTTCAAACGTTACAACAAGAATCGATAAAAAAGTCGGTCTTTTTATAAGACCTCCTTGTGCAACAAAACAAAGATTACAACTTTTCGAAAATAAACACGAGATCCCGTTTTGGTGCGGTCTCGCTTGCGTGGGTCTTTGGCCTGTGACGGGGATGTTGATATCCGTGGACCACCGGGGCAATCAGATCCGTTCCGGATAAATCGGACAGAGTTTCGTCGATCCGCGTGAGATCTAGAAACTTCCGGTCCAGAAATATCGGACAGAGCTTCGTCGATCCGCGTGAGATCTAGAAGCTATAAGCGTATACCTCGGCTAAAATGAGGTAATAGCTCTTCTTAGTATCAACGCTAAAGGCCGATACTAAGGAAAGAAGGGGGGAAAAGGGTGATGAAGGCTGATGCCGACCTCTCTTCCTCGGTTGAAGCGCTCGATGACTCTTTGCTGCAGCAGGGCTTCGCCAAGGCTCTCCAAAAATCCTCCTCTTGAAAGCAAGGCCCAAGGGGGCTATTTATAGGTAAATGAGAGAGTGTAGGGGGTCTAGGGGGGTCTAGGGGGTGCGGACACCCCCTGGTGTCTCGGCCATGGCCGAGACACCCTTGGGGTGTCTCGGCTAAGCCGAGACACCCTAGGGTGTCTAGGCTTTTCCTAGACACCCCGGGGTATTTCGACTGGCCGGGACTCCGTTTAGGTGTATTTTGTTTGTTTCCCCGTAGATTCTTCGTCCGGACTTGGATTTGAGTGATTCCGGGTGCGTTGGATGCGTGACGAAGAGTTCGATCCGCTCTGGTGATTGGATTATCTGTAGAGTGGTCGAGGCGCGAGGGGCGTTGTCCTTTTTGTGAACAGTGCCGGGCTTCCCGATTGGTCCGGGTCTTCGTGATTCCGAAGTCCTATCCGCTCATGTAACTCGTCGATTCACTTCAGTCGTTCGTCGACGTCGATTAGACTCATGTGGATCGGATAGTGACGTTCATCGTCGCTCATTAACACTGAACCGTTTGTGGAGACCTATAGGCAATTTTCGATGCCTACAGATACCCCCTCCAAAGTGTTCCTGACTCGTTTCTTTTATAGAAGAGGCTGGAATACTTTGGATGTGATTGATCTGGCCTTCAGTCGGCGTAAGGACCTGTGGTTAGCTTCAACTCTTGGCCCCTTCGATTTTCGGTCTATTCGATGCTTTGACGAATAACCGAAGTTCTTCCGGCACTGCGTTTATCGCTTGGCCGTCGTCGGAGTCTTGAATTTGCAGCTGATGAATTGAGTTTGGCTCGTGTCATTGGTGTTGACTTTGAACTACCTCCGTCACATCGTGTTGACTTAGGGTTTTGGATCACCGTGTGTTGACTTTTTGTCGCAACGCGTTGACCTGCGTTGACCTAGGGTTATGCGTTGACCGGCATTGACCCTTAGGGTTTTGAATCGTCATACGTTGATTTCTGTCGCAACGCGTTGACTGGCGTTGACCTAGGGTTACGCGTTGACCGGCGTTGACCCTTAGGGTTTTGAATCGTCAAACGTTGACTTTTGTCGCAACGCATTGACCGGCGTTGACCTAGGGCTACGCGTTGGCCGGCGTTGACCCTTAGGGTTTTGAATCGTCGAACGTCGATTGGTGTGGATTTTCATCCTCAAACGTTGACTTTTGTTGCAACCGGCATTGACCCTTGGGGTTTTGAATCGTCAAACGTTGACTTTTGTTGCAACGCGTTGACTGGCGTTGACCTAGGGTTACGCGTTGACCGGCGTTGACCCTTAGGGTTTCGAATCGTCAAACGTTGACTTTTGTCGATTTTCATCCTCGAACGTTGACTTTTGTCGCAACGCGTTGACTGGCGTTGACCCTTAGGGTTTCGAATCGTCAAACGTTGACTCTGATTGCAACGCATTGACTGGCGTTGACCTAGGGTTACGCGTTGACCGGCGTTGACCCTTAGGGTTTTGAATCGTCGAACGTTGATTGGTGTGGATTTTCATCCTCGAACGTTGACTTTTGTCGCAACGCGTTGACTGGCGTTGACCTAGGGTTACGCGTTGACCGGCGTTGACCCTTAGGGTTTTGAATCGTCGAACGTTGATTGGTGTGGATTTTCATCCTCGAACGTTGACTTTTGTCGCAACGCGTTGACTGGCGTTGACCTAGGGTTACGCGTTGACCGGCGTTGACCCTTAGGGTTTCAAATCGCCCAATGTTGACTTTGGTTGCAACGCGTTGACTGGCGTTGACCTAGGGTTACGCGTTGACCGGCGTTGACCCTTAGGGTTTTGAATCGTCGAACGTTGATTCTGATTGCAACGCATTGACTGGCGTTGACCTAGGGTTACGCGTTGACCGGCGTTGACCCTTAGGGTTTTGAATCGTCGAACGTTGATTCTGATTGCAACGCATTGACTGGCGTTGACCTAGGGTTACGCGTTGACCGGCGTTGACCCTTAGGGTTTTGAATCGTCGAACGTTGATTGGTGTGGATTTTCATCCTCGAACGTTGACTTTTGTCGCAACGCGTTGACTGGCGTTGACCTAGGGTTACGCGTTGACCGGCGTTGACCCTTAGGGTTTTGAATCGTCGAACGTTGATTGGTGTGGATTTTCATCCTCGAACGTTGACTTTTGTCGCAACGCGTTGACTGGCGTTGACCTAGGGTTACGCGTTGACCGGCGTTGACCCTTAGGGTTTTGAATCGTCGAACGTCGATTGGTGTGGATTTTCATCCTCGAACGTTGACTTTTGTCGCAACGCGTTGACTGGCGTTGACCTAGGGTTACGCGTTGACCGGCGTTGACCCTTAGGGTTTTGAATCGTCGAACGTCGATTGGTGTGGATTTTCATCCTCGAACGTTGACTTTTGTCGCAACGCGTTGACTGGCGTTGACCTAGGGTTACGCGTTGACCGGCGTTGACCCTTAGGGTTTTGAATCGTCGAACGTCGATTGGTGTGGATTTTCATCCTCGAACGTTGACTTTTGTCGCAACGCGTTGACTGGCGTTGACCTAGGGTTACGCGTTGACCGGCGTTGACCCTTAGGGTTTTGAATCGTCGAACGTCGATTGGTGTGGATTTTCATCCTCGAACGTTGACTTTTGTCGCAACGCGTTGACTGGCGTTGACCTAGGGTTACGCGTTGACCGGCGTTGACCCTTAGGGTTTTGAATCGTCGAACGTCGATTGGTGTGGATTTTCATCCTCGAACGTTGACTTTTGTCGCAACGCGTTGACTGGCGTTGACCTAGGGTTACGCGTTGACCGGCGTTGACCCTTAGGGTTTTGAATCGTCGAACGTCGATTGGTGTGGATTTTCATCCTCGAACGTTGACTTTTGTCGCAACGCGTTGACTGGCGTTGACCTAGGGTTACGCGTTGACCGGCGTTGACCCTTAGGGTTTTGAATCGTCGAACGTCGATTGGTGTGGATTTTCATCCTCGAACGTTGACTTTTGTCGCAACGCGTTGACTGGCGTTGACCTAGGGTTACGCGTTGACCGGCGTTGACCCTTAGGGTTTTGAATCGTCGAACGTCGATTGGTGTGGATTTTCATCCTCGAACGTTGACTTTTGTCGCAACGCGTTGACTGGCGTTGACCTAGGGTTACGCGTTGACCGGCGTTGACCCTTAGGGTTTTGAATCGTCGAACGTCGATTGGTGTGGATTTTCATCCTCGAACGTTGACTTTTGTCGCAACGCGTTGACTGGCGTTGACCTAGGGTTACGCGTTGACCGGCGTTGACCCTTAGGGTTTTGAATCGTCGAACGTCGATTGGTGTGGATTTTCATCCTCGAACGTTGACTTTTGTCGCAACGCGTTGACTGGCGTTGACCTAGGGTTACGCGTTGACCGGCGTTGACCCTTAGGGTTTTGAATCGTCGAACGTCGATTGGTGTGGATTTTCATCCTCGAACGTTGACTTTTGTCGCAACGCGTTGACTGGCGTTGACCTAGGGTTACGCGTTGACCGGCGTTGACCCTTAGGGTTTTGAATCGTCGAACGTCGATTGGTGTGGATTTTCATCCTCGAACGTTGACTTTTGTCGCAACGCGTTGACTGGCGTTGACCTAGGGTTACGCGTTGACCGGCGTTGACCCTTAGGGTTTTGAATCGTCGAACGTCGATTGGTGTGGATTTTCATCCTCGAACGTTGACTTTTGTCGCAACGCGTTGACTGGCGTTGACCTAGGGTTACGCGTTGACCGGCGTTGACCCTTAGGGTTTTGAATCGTCGAACGTCGATTGGTGTGGATTTTCATCCTCGAACGTTGACTTTTGTCGCAACGCGTTGACTGGCGTTGACCTAGGGTTACGCGTTGACCGGCGTTGACCCTTAGGGTTTTGAATCGTCGAACGTCGATTGGTGTGGATTTTCATCCTCGAACGTTGACTTTTGTCGCAACGCGTTGACTGGCGTTGACCTAGGGTTACGCGTTGACCGGCGTTGACCCTTAGGGTTTTGAATCGTCGAACGTCGATTGGTGTGGATTTTCATCCTCGAACGTTGACTTTTGTCGCAACGCGTTGACTGGCGTTGACCTAGGGTTACGCGTTGACCGGCGTTGACCCTTAGGGTTTTGAATCGTCGAACGTCGATTGGTGTGGATTTTCATCCTCGAACGTTGACTTTTGTCGCAACGCGTTGACTGGCGTTGACCTAGGGTTACGCGTTGACCGGCGTTGACCCTTAGGGTTTTGAATCGTCGAACGTCGATTGGTGTGGATTTTCATCCTCGAACGTTGACTTTTGTCGCAACGCGTTGACTGGCGTTGACCTAGGGTTACGCGTTGACCGGCGTTGACCCTTAGGGTTTTGAATCGTCGAACGTCGATTGGTGTGGATTTTCATCCTCGAACGTTGACTTTTGTCGCAACGCGTTGACTGGCGTTGACCTAGGGTTACGCGTTGACCGGCGTTGACCCTTAGGGTTTTGAATCGTCGAACGTCGATTGGTGTGGATTTTCATCCTCGAACGTTGACTTTTGTCGCAACGCGTTGACTGGCGTTGACCTAGGGTTACGCGTTGACCGGCGTTGACCCTTAGGGTTTTGAATCGTCGAACGTCGATTGGTGTGGATTTTCATCCTCGAACGTTGACTTTTGTCGCAACGCGTTGACTGGCGTTGACCTAGGGTTACGCGTTGACCGGCGTTGACCCTTAGGGTTTTGAATCGTCGAACGTCGATTGGTGTGGATTTTCATCCTCGAACGTTGACTTTTGTCGCAACGCGTTGACTGGCGTTGACCTAGGGTTACGCGTTGACCGGCGTTGACCCTTAGGGTTTTGAATCGTCGAACGTCGATTGGTGTGGATTTTCATCCTCGAACGTTGACTTTTGTCGCAACGCGTTGACTGGCGTTGACCTAGGGTTACGCGTTGACCGGCGTTGACCCTTAGGGTTTTGAATCGTCGAACGTCGATTGGTGTGGATTTTCATCCTCGAACGTTGACTTTTGTCGCAACGCGTTGACTGGCGTTGACCTAGGGTTACGCGTTGACCGGCGTTGACCCTTAGGGTTTTGAATCGTCGAACGTCGATTGGTGTGGATTTTCATCCTCGAACGTTGACTTTTGTCGCAACGCGTTGACTGGCGTTGACCTAGGGTTACGCGTTGACCGGCGTTGACCCTTAGGGTTTTGAATCGTCGAACGTCGATTGGTGTGGATTTTCATCCTCGAACGTTGACTTTTGTCGCAACGCGTTGACTGGCGTTGACCTAGGGTTACGCGTTGACCGGCGTTGACCCTTAGGGTTTTGAATCGTCGAACGTCGATTGGTGTGGATTTTCATCCTCGAACGTTGACTTTTGTCGCAACGCGTTGACTGGCGTTGACCTAGGGTTACGCGTTGACCGGCGTTGACCCTTAGGGTTTTGAATCGTCGAACGTCGATTGGTGTGGATTTTCATCCTCGAACGTTGACTTTTGTCGCAACGCGTTGACTGGCGTTGACCTAGGGTTACGCGTTGACCGGCGTTGACCCTTAGGGTTTTGAATCGTCGAACGTCGATTGGTGTGGATTTTCATCCTCGAACGTTGACTTTTGTCGCAACGCGTTGACTGGCGTTGACCTAGGGTTACGCGTTGACCGGCGTTGACCCTTAGGGTTTTGAATCGTCGAACGTCGATTGGTGTGGATTTTCATCCTCGAACGTTGACTTTTGTCGCAACGCGTTGACTGGCGTTGACCTAGGGTTACGCGTTGACCGGCGTTGACCCTTAGGGTTTTGAATCGTCGAACGTCGATTGGTGTGGATTTTCATCCTCGAACGTTGACTTTTGTCGCAACGCGTTGACTGGCGTTGACCTAGGGTTACGCGTTGACCGGCGTTGACCCTTAGGGTTTTGAATCGTCGAACGTCGATTGGTGTGGATTTTCATCCTCGAACGTTGACTTTTGTCGCAACGCGTTGACTGGCGTTGACCTAGGGTTACGCGTTGACCGGCGTTGACCCTTAGGGTTTTGAATCGTCGAACGTCGATTGGTGTGGATTTTCATCCTCGAACGTTGACTTTTGTCGCAACGCGTTGACTGGCGTTGACCTAGGGTTACGCGTTGACCGGCGTTGACCCTTAGGGTTTTGAATCGTCGAACGTCGATTGGTGTGGATTTTCATCCTCGAACGTTGACTTTTGTCGCAACGCGTTGACTGGCGTTGACCTAGGGTTACGCGTTGACCGGCGTTGACCCTTAGGGTTTTGAATCGTCGAACGTCGATTGGTGTGGATTTTCATCCTCGAACGTTGACTTTTGTCGCAACGCGTTGACTGGCGTTGACCTAGGGTTACGCGTTGACCGGCGTTGACCCTTAGGGTTTTGAATCGTCGAACGTCGATTGGTGTGGATTTTCATCCTCGAACGTTGACTTTTGTCGCAACGCGTTGACTGGCGTTGACCTAGGGTTACGCGTTGACCGGCGTTGACCCTTAGGGTTTTGAATCGTCGAACGTCGATTGGTGTGGATTTTCATCCTCGAACGTTGACTTTTGTCGCAACGCGTTGACTGGCGTTGACCTAGGGTTACGCGTTGACCGGCGTTGACCCTTAGGGTTTTGAATCGTCGAACGTCGATTGGTGTGGATTTTCATCCTCGAACGTTGACTTTTGTCGCAACGCGTTGACTGGCGTTGACCTAGGGTTACGCGTTGACCGGCGTTGACCCTTAGGGTTTTGAATCGTCGAACGTCGATTGGTGTGGATTTTCATCCTCGAACGTTGACTTTTGTCGCAACGCGTTGACTGGCGTTGACCTAGGGTTACGCGTTGACCGGCGTTGACCCTTAGGGTTTTGAATCGTCGAACGTCGATTGGTGTGGATTTTCATCCTCGAACGTTGACTTTTGTCGCAACGCGTTGACTGGCGTTGACCTAGGGTTACGCGTTGACCGGCGTTGACCCTTAGGGTTTTGAATCGTCGAACGTCGATTGGTGTGGATTTTCATCCTCGAACGTTGACTTTTGTCGCAACGCGTTGACTGGCGTTGACCTAGGGTTACGCGTTGACCGGCGTTGACCCTTAGGGTTTTGAATCGTCGAACGTCGATTGGTGTGGATTTTCATCCTCGAACGTTGACTTTTGTCGCAACGCGTTGACTGGCGTTGACCTAGGGTTACGCGTTGACCGGCGTTGACCCTTAGGGTTTTGAATCGTCGAACGTCGATTGGTGTGGATTTTCATCCTCGAACGTTGACTTTTGTCGCAACGCGTTGACTGGCGTTGACCTAGGGTTACGCGTTGACCGGCGTTGACCCTTAGGGTTTTGAATCGTCGAACGTCGATTGGTGTGGATTTTCATCCTCGAACGTTGACTTTTGTCGCAACGCGTTGACTGGCGTTGACCTAGGGTTACGCGTTGACCGGCGTTGACCCTTAGGGTTTTGAATCGTCGAACGTCGATTGGTGTGGATTTTCATCCTCGAACGTTGACTTTTGTCGCAACGCGTTGACTGGCGTTGACCTAGGGTTACGCGTTGACCGGCGTTGACCCTTAGGGTTTTGAATCGTCGAACGTCGATTGGTGTGGATTTTCATCCTCGAACGTTGACTTTTGTCGCAACGCGTTGACTGGCGTTGACCTAGGGTTACGCGTTGACCGGCGTTGACCCTTAGGGTTTTGAATCGTCGAACGTCGATTGGTGTGGATTTTCATCCTCGAACGTTGACTTTTGTCGCAACGCGTTGACTGGCGTTGACCTAGGGTTACGCGTTGACCGGCGTTGACCCTTAGGGTTTTGAATCGTCGAACGTCGATTGGTGTGGATTTTCATCCTCGAACGTTGACTTTTGTCGCAACGCGTTGACTGGCGTTGACCTAGGGTTACGCGTTGACCGGCGTTGACCCTTAGGGTTTTGAATCGTCGAACGTCGATTGGTGTGGATTTTCATCCTCGAACGTTGACTTTTGTCGCAACGCGTTGACTGGCGTTGACCTAGGGTTACGCGTTGACCGGCGTTGACCCTTAGGGTTTTGAATCGTCGAACGTCGATTGGTGTGGATTTTCATCCTCGAACGTTGACTTTTGTCGCAACGCGTTGACTGGCGTTGACCTAGGGTTACGCGTTGACCGGCGTTGACCCTTAGGGTTTTGAATCGTCGAACGTCGATTGGTGTGGATTTTCATCCTCGAACGTTGACTTTTGTCGCAACGCGTTGACTGGCGTTGACCTAGGGTTACGCGTTGACCGGCGTTGACCCTTAGGGTTTTGAATCGTCGAACGTCGATTGGTGTGGATTTTCATCCTCGAACGTTGACTTTTGTCGCAACGCGTTGACTGGCGTTGACCTAGGGTTACGCGTTGACCGGCGTTGACCCTTAGGGTTTTGAATCGTCGAACGTCGATTGGTGTGGATTTTCATCCTCGAACGTTGACTTTTGTCGCAACGCGTTGACTGGCGTTGACCTAGGGTTACGCGTTGACCGGCGTTGACCCTTAGGGTTTTGAATCGTCGAACGTCGATTGGTGTGGATTTTCATCCTCGAACGTTGACTTTTGTCGCAACGCGTTGACTGGCGTTGACCTAGGGTTACGCGTTGACCGGCGTTGACCCTTAGGGTTTTGAATCGTCGAACGTCGATTGGTGTGGATTTTCATCCTCGAACGTTGACTTTTGTCGCAACGCGTTGACTGGCGTTGACCTAGGGTTACGCGTTGACCGGCGTTGACCCTTAGGGTTTTGAATCGTCGAACGTCGATTGGTGTGGATTTTCATCCTCGAACGTTGACTTTTGTCGCAACGCGTTGACTGGCGTTGACCTAGGGTTACGCGTTGACCGGCGTTGACCCTTAGGGTTTTGAATCGTCGAACGTCGATTGGTGTGGATTTTCATCCTCGAACGTTGACTTTTGTCGCAACGCGTTGACTGGCGTTGACCTAGGGTTACGCGTTGACCGGCGTTGACCCTTAGGGTTTTGAATCGTCGAACGTCGATTGGTGTGGATTTTCATCCTCGAACGTTGACTTTTGTCGCAACGCGTTGACTGGCGTTGACCTAGGGTTACGCGTTGACCGGCGTTGACCCTTAGGGTTTTGAATCGTCGAACGTCGATTGGTGTGGATTTTCATCCTCGAACGTTGACTTTTGTCGCAACGCGTTGACTGGCGTTGACCTAGGGTTACGCGTTGACCGGCGTTGACCCTTAGGGTTTTGAATCGTCGAACGTCGATTGGTGTGGATTTTCATCCTCGAACGTTGACTTTTGTCGCAACGCGTTGACTGGCGTTGACCTAGGGTTACGCGTTGACCGGCGTTGACCCTTAGGGTTTTGAATCGTCGAACGTCGATTGGTGTGGATTTTCATCCTCGAACGTTGACTTTTGTCGCAACGCGTTGACTGGCGTTGACCTAGGGTTACGCGTTGATCGCAAAGCAGTTAATACTAATATGGTAGGAAGACAACCAATTCATACCAAGGATGACATCAAACTTGGACATATGCAACACTATCAAATCCACTAAGAACTCCGACTCGTCTAGACTGACGGCACACCTCCTTGTTTGTTGGAAATTTTGTAATAAGAAAACTGTGGAGGAATTGCGTTTGACTTTATTCTCTCTAACTGCTTAGAAAAAGAATGATTACAACTCTCTCTACTCTCAATTACAATTCGAATTCCTGATTACAAAAGAGAAGAGAATGATCTGAATTCTCTCCTTTGTTTAATTCTGGGTTCTTCTTGGTAGCGATGAGATGCCTCCCTCGAATGCTTGCGTCGAGTTTGCTTCTCATTGACGATCCGAATATCTATACTCACTGGAACAATGGTCTGGTCTGGTTGATAACTCTTGACGAGTTTTCTATTTCAGAACAAACAACAAACTCTAATAATGATAGAGTTGTTTGAACCGAAAATAATTCGGTTAATGGGCCAAGTAGCGACGGTTTGGAGCTCCTCCGCTTGTTGATTCCTCAGACTGTGTAAGGAGTCAATCCTCTTTTCCTGATTCTGAAAGATCCGATCTCAAAAGTCCCACCTCGAACTCTATTGAGTTTGCTGGTATTTATAGGGAGATTAGGGGTGTAACTGCCCCCATAATCCGCTCCTAAATGATAGGTTTTGTTACCTCATTAATCGGTTGTATCAACCCATTAAAACCACTCCCCAGATCGTGGGTGATGAGCGATTTTTTTAACTGCCTGGATCGTGTTTGAACAGGTCAGAACTTTGACATGCGTTCTGACATAGATTCTGTGTTTGAACGCAGCATCTGGAGGTGCGTTCTGCAGCGATATTGAGCTGCGTTCTTCTATGTTTGAAGGTGCGTTTGATAGCAGTATAGAACTACATTCGAAGTCAGCTAGAACTGCGTCTGGCAGCGGTTGAAGCTGCGTTCAGCTGCTGATCTGAACTGCGTTCAGAGGCTGATTTGAGCTGTGTTCAGAGCTGATTTGAGTTGCGTTTAGAGTTGTGCTTGGCAGCGATTGGAGTTGCGTTCAAACTGTGCTTGGCAGCGATTGGAGCTGTGTTTGAGCTTCTCTGTCTTTATATATGGATGACACCAATGGCCATTCGAGAAGGTCCTATTCAGGCTATTTGTGACAATTGAGGCATCTCAATAATCGCTCTATTTCGTTGCACGACTTTGCACTTCTCAGCATGTCGAATATTTGCCTACAGTTCTCTAGGTCTTCCTGCTTTTTCTAAAATCATTACACTGCTCATCAGCATCTCTAATAGTTGCTAATATAATATTAGTCATGTTGTTGTCGCAGCCATCAAGATCAATCATCTCACATAAGAAGTTGCATTCGTGTTTGCAGCGGTTGAAGCTGCGTAGGTGATTGAATTGGTGTTGTGTCTGGACGATGGTACACGGGGAGGACTTCCACGTCTTGGTTTGGAGAGATCATTGATTTGTAATCTCTTTCTGTCAGAGCGTTGCTAACGATCGTCGTTTTGTAATCTTTGCTTTAGCTCTTCGATATGTGAAAGTCTTCAAATTGTAGCCTTCTGGAAGTCGTCAGATTGTAACTTCCATCATCGGTGTTTGATGGGAAGTAAGCTATCTATTATTATTTTTAGACAGCCTACACTCCTACAAACGCTCTCCAGAAGCGATACCTCACCTAAAGGGGTGGAGACAGATAGAGGGGTGTCTAGAGGCTGAGCTACGAGCTGGAGTCTAGTCATAAATGCATGCGAGATGAATGAATGCGAAGCTCCCGAATCGAAAAGAATACGGGCGGGAAGAGAGTTCACAAAGAACGTACCCTCCACTACAGCTCCGCTGGCGCCATGATCACGAGGAACCACTGCATATACCCTGCCCGTGGCTGAGGACTGCTGTGCTGATGGTGCTGGAGAATATGGGATAATCTGTCCCTGGGAAACTCCTGCTGGGGTCCCCTTTTATAAGGGCCCTGATGCTGCTGCTGATGTCCAGAAAAGCCTCTCTTGTTCTTGCCCTTGTCACTGCCCTGCCCTGTCTTGGCCTTCCCTTCCTTGTCCTTCTGGAACATAGAAGTCTCAATCTCCTGAGAAGTGGCAGCCTCAGCTACCTCCCTGACTGAATAAAATCTCCTCGACACGAGGTACCGTCGGAGATTAGGGCGAAGCCCAGCCAAGAACATCTGAGCCTGACGCTCTCCTGTCTGCCACATGCCTGTGAAATGTAACAGCTCCATGAACCGGCTCTCAAAATCAGCCACTGACATGTCCCCCTGAGTCAATCGGGACAACTCAAGCTCCTTCCCAGTCCATGCTGCAGAAGAAATGTACTGTCCATCGAAGAAATATATGAAGTCCTCCCACGTGAGGGTCAGCCTCTGCTCTGGAGTGAACTGGAGTCGATACCACCTCCCGGCATCCCCCTTCAGGCTGTAGGATGCCAGTCTCTGCTTCTGGACTAAATCTACACCGAGTATCTCGAGGATATTGCTCACATCCTCCTTCCACTTATGGGCTGCAAGAGGGTCTAGTGACCCCTGAAACTCCGGTGCCCTCTTCTTCTGGTACCTCTCCACCATACGGAGCCAAGCCTCCTGCTCCATGGCTCTATCTAGGACTGCTAAAGGAATGGCTGTCGGTGTGACCTCTGGGGGTCTCTCTCTGACCGGAACGGCAGGTATCCCCTGCTGCTGAGATACTGGTGGTGGTGGTGTCCGTGGTGCAATCACCAACTCCTCAATGGCTGTCATCCGGGCAATGAGAGGAGCTATGATGTTCACCAGATACTAGGGAGCCTGCTGCGGCTCGGGTGGAGCTTGCTGAGGCTCGGACTGAGCTGGCTGCTGCTCTGATGGAGTCTACTGTGACTCTGCCTGGGTAGCTCTCCTGGTACGAGGTCTACCACGTCCTGCCATCTCTCTGCTTGAAAGAAAATAAGAGTTTATGAGTCAAAATAGACTTCTATAAATAGCGTATCACAATACAATTTTCACAACATATAGTATTTGCACAAATACTTTAAACTTATACAAAAATAGTTGTCATAAAAAAAATTTCTCAAATTTTGAGATATACGCATAAATCGTCCTCACTCATATTAGGAAATACTTATGGACTCTATACACGAATCCTAGGAAACTCTATCCTAGCTCCACAACTCGACACAGAATGATGCTAAGGATACTGGAACTAGAGCTCTGATACCAACTGTGACACCCCTTGGTTCACACAAGGTTGCAGTCCAAGGTGAAACCAAGAATGTCAAACCTGCTATGCACCACACCGTGTAATAACATGTTTCACCATCACAATTAACATCTATCTAGTAGAGTCAACAACTGGTGTAGGTACAAAACAGGTAAAAGATAATACAAGGAATACTGATGAAATGATAATAGTCACATAAATATCTCATCATCCAACAACATAGAAGTACATAGTCAAGATCTGAGTAGATAAACTGAAATACTCAACAAGTCTCAAAATACAAATATCTGACAAAAAGGAAATAAGGCACACAGCCTTTACAACTTCTAGAACAAGCATAGGTACGTCGAGCGAAATAATCCAAACAAGGAAACCCTCATGTATATACCTTGTATCTCAAATTGTAAATCTCTAAACACCAGACCCGAGGTTCTAGTACAGAAAACAATAATAAAAGAAATACAGCTAATCTCAGAGCAAAAATACAGTGCCATACCATAGCTAACGTGAATATCATGTTATTACTTACATGAATATCATATCAAGATTTACATAAGTGTTATGACATAAACTCACATGAGTGACATGTCAGAAAACGATTAAGTGTCCAAAACATAAACTATATAAATTAAACGTCCAACTCATGGATTGCGTGAAGTAAACGTCCAACTCATGAACTGAATTTAACCGTTGTCTAACGCATGGACCGGATGTGACCATTGTCCAACGCATGGACCGGGTGTGACCGTTGTCTAACGCATGGACTGGGTGGTAATACATATCCAGCACGAGGATAAAAATAGCTATGCATGTCCAACACGAGGACTAAGAGGTAATACTTGTCCAACAAAAGGACTGTGGATTTTAGTCCAACACGAGGATTGTGAAAAGGTGAAAATATCGCTGTGGTACATAGTGAAATCTACCCATATCAATTCACAGTCAAATCAATGAATATATCTATAATTGGTACCCTCAGGTCATCTATCGTGCCTGGGTACATAGTAAGACTAAATACTAATGTTAGATAGTCCAGTCAAACTCTCAAACATGAGTGAAATATTCAAAATACACAAAACAGGACATGTACAAACAGATAACACGGCGGTCGACCGCACCGGTCGACCGCACCGGTCGACCGCACTCTGATATGCAACTGGCGGTCGACCGGAAGAACGTCACGGTCGACCGAAACCTCAAAACAAGCTCAGCGGTCGATTTTGGAGATTTATCGTTCTATTGATGAGAATCGATAAATGGACCTTCGCAGAGGAATTGTAGTCATATTGGTAGTGATAATAACTAAATTCAATCTCTGTTAGGGTGATGACCATCTGAGGAGATACAGGGTTTTTTTAAAAAACACTCTGTTGAAAGAATCCATGAACTTTAGAGGATAAGTATCAAGGGTAGATTCTTCATTTGGAAAAGTTGCAACGCTAAGGTGACTCTTGCGTTTGAGGTACGAAACGAGAGGCGAAGAACCTCCATAACGCTGGTCCGAGCCTAGCGTTTGAACGCGGGTGTGAACTTCGCGTTGAGATTAAAGTCTTAACTGACTTTATCTAAAAATGTAAGAGATTTACGTTTTAAAATATAAAACGGTTGGGATTCTCTTAGAATTCCTAACCATCTTAACAGCTTGCTGGCTGTTATAAATAGACCTGAGTGGTCACGTCAAGAGTCATTCGACTCTTTCCACTTTTGGCTATTTCCAAGAACGAGAACTCTCGTTTGGTTTCGACGAAATCTCCGACGAACTTCATCTCCTTTGTTCAAAAGAGTTTCTCCTGATCGACTGCATCGATGGCGCCTCGGAGAATGGATTCCGATTCCAAGAAAGTCGCTGGAGCGGCTTTTGAAGACGGTGTTCCAGTTCGTGCGGGAACATCGTCGTCGTCATTGCCGTCACTATGGATTTCCTGTCGTGGTAAGTGTTGGCCCAAATATCTTGCCTTGGGAAGTTTCTTTGAAGACCCTAGATGGGTTCTTGAGAACGAGGAAGATGACTCGTATTTGTTTGATGAAAACGCGGGGTTGGGACTTCTTGTGGGTCTCGACTCTCGCGTTTGAGTCTTTTCAACACGAGGTTCGACCCTTGCGTTTGAGATTTCTAACGCGAGGCTCGACCATCGCGTTTGTGATCCTGACACGGAGACTTTAACCTTCCGTGTTTCAGACTTGTCTTTATGTCAATAGCTTGTTTCTAGCTGCTAAACTCTGCTTTTGATTATGCAGTGTTTCTTCCAAACGTGCCGCTTTCACAAGAACATCATTTTGGATATATCGGCGGTCCTGACACGAATGAAGTCTTCAGTCTTCAGGGCAGAATTCCACTGTGCACTTTCCCTGATTCGGAGAGGACGGAGATAATTAAATTCCCCTGATGCTCTACCCTCAGAATTTTAATCACTGACTTGGACATGGAGACCCCGATTAGTCATGCTCAGTTTCCCAAACCAGCATTCATATTCGGAGATCATATAGTAATCGATGACCATCTTATACATGTGGAGGACTCAAAGTTGTTGCGGAGAGTTAATAATCGCTTCTTATTCCTCCCCAACATGAAGAGGATGTACCCACTCTCTTACTTCTTGAATGTGAGCTGTCGTCGGGGTTTGACCTTCGACATAGTTAAAGAGAAAGAGAATGTGTCGCTTGGATTTGGTCGGCGGGCTCATATACAAATCGGGGGACAACTCAAGGGGTTAAGACCCAGTTTATTTGAGAAGAAAGATCCGATTCAGGAGATGCCGCGTCCAGCGAATGTCTTCATTCCTCAGTTCATTGCGGTTCAGGGTGAATTCTCCACCCAAATGTTTAAGTCCCCAGGATGGGTTTGTTCTGGAGAAGAAGGTTGGTGGACCCGTATGGTTGACTTTGTTCTTGAGGAGCTTAAGGAGTCACTCGCTCAATCAGGTCTCACAATTCCTGTGTTAGCTACTCGACGTGGGGTTGTGCAAAGCCATCACAATTTCTTCACTATATTAGAGAAATATAACTCGGACAGCTGCACATTTTTCACACCCATAGGGGAATTGGGTTTTGCTCTACACGAGATGTAAGTGGTATCGGGGTTGCCCTTGGGTAAAATGCCATACGAAGAATTCATCCCTACCACCGAGGAGCTTTCCCTGTTGAGGGCGGCGCATCCAGAAGTCTATTCTACTTTTTGGTAGCTGATGTGTCACTTCTATATATGTACTCAAGTCATAGGAATGCGCGGAGGGGGAATTATGCATACCGCGTGGGTGGAATACCTCTTTCAGAACTTGAACCGGAAAGACATAGCTGTGTCTCGTGTTGCAGCCATTTCTCTTAAGGGTGCTAAAACTCGAATTAAAGCTTCCAGCGCTACTTACAAGACAGAGCTTGCAGAGGATAACTTTGAGGCTAGTGTTGACTTTGAGAGTTTCCACCACCAAGCCATAGTTCTTATTTCTGACACGGCTCTTCTTGCAGGCTTTTTCATGATTTGGTTGAAACGGTGCATAGTACCGTCCAAACCAGTAGAGGCAATATTAGTTGAGGTTGTGTACCCAGCTGTTTTGCTAGCCCATGGGAGACCTGTGACTCTTCTCACTGCTATGGTAAGATGCATGCAGAGCGGCTTACGGATGTTGACCTCCGAACTTCTCGGAGCCCCGGGCGTTAAGGTTGCTGGGAAGAAGGTTAAGAAGGCTTCTCCACCACGCGTACCAGTGCCGTATATGTATTTGGTGGCCTGGTTCGTATTGCATTGCACTTCATTGATGACGGGAGTATCTGAGGGTGATGATGCTTATGTTCCCTTTGTACAGAGGTTGGAGTCGGCCACGTGGACTAATTCTTATATAGTCAGGGCTCGACAGCTTTTGTCTCGGGGAGACAATTATAAAATTTTCTGTTGTGCCCTTAATTTTGTCGGAGCTAAAGAGAATGCTAACTTTTCAGACATTCTTTTTGAGGGTTCGTCTTCAGTAGAAGAGGGCACTTTCAGATGGCTTCTCATGATCAGATTAGGCTATCTGGTATACCGCTTAAGGGAGAAGTGTATCATTGAGCCTTACACACCTTCTAGATTTGCCAGACAATTCGGATATGATCAACTTTATGTTGGTAATCCCAATCCGGCATTGGCCCAAATCGGGAATTTGTACGAAGGGGCTCGTGCGTGGTTCTTCTTCTCTGCCGGAGGGACTTATGCACACTTTACCTTACTCAATTCACCGCCTGGCTGTTTTACCGTTGCGGACTTTCGCGACTGGTTTGATGAAGTTTCTCGAATCCTAGAATACGATATTCATACTTCATGCATAAATGAGATTCGGGAATTGTATAAATCGAGAAGTCGTTTTGCCAAGAGTCGTTTACCAGGAATAGAGGAGTATCTTTCCTGTGAACAAGAGGCAGCCGGAACAGTTAAAGCCTCACAGGAATTGCCTACCATTGAGCCTTCTGGGGAAGAGGTTCATGCAGGGACTGAAGAAGGGTTGCCAACTGTGGATTCTCCTAAAGATAAGGTGGTTGAGGGAACTCCTGCCCCTGAAGATAAGGTGGCTGAGGGAACTCCTACTCCTGAAGATAAGGTTGCTGAGGGAACTCCTGCTCCTGAAGATAAGGTGGCTGAAGGAACTCCTGTAGAGACCCGTACTCCTGAACTTCGTTCTTTGAGATTGGGGAAGAGGGACCTTACTGTGGCAGAGGAAGATGAATATGACAGGAGAACTCGCAAGAGAAAGCCCGTCCCCGCCAAGATCTCCAAGAGGGCTAAATTGATGGGGGTGTTCGCGTGGAAATCATGTCTTTCTTTGTAATTGATTCCATTGTCATCTTAAATAACAGTTTTTTGAGTTACAAAGATCCGGTCTTTTTATAAGATCCGGTTACAATGAAAATCAAAGAAAATAAAAGAAAGATTACAATTTTTTATCCTTGTTTGTCGAACAAATCACGAGCTCCTGTTTTGCGGTCGCTCGCTTTGTGGGTTCTTTGCCTGCGCCGGGGTTTATCCGTGGACCACCGTGAGATCTAGATCCGGTCGGATCTACGCAGTACAACGGGTATTATTTCACCAAGGAAATAATAGCCGAGGGTACTATTTCGCCAAGGAAATAGTAGCCTTTAATTCTCGGGATCAAAGACCAAGCTTTGATCCGGAGTACGCCTGCGTAGATCTGAGATCCGGTCCTCTCGAACACCTGCCTTATTTGACGTTGATGATCGCCGAGCACCAGATCTGAAGGAGTGAGTCTTGTGTGGTTGATTTATCCGGACTTAACTCGTTGACCTGATTTGGCAGTAAATCCGGATCCTGAATAGGTAGCAAATCCGATTCTGAGTTCGAGTCCGAAACTGATCTTGATTCGATCGTGATTCGTCCGAGTCTGCCCTTGGTTGGATGACTCGTTGACTCTTCGAACCCTTGGCTTGATTCCGCATGCGAGTGGATTTATTCCGTTGTTTGCGTGCGGTTTATTAGCTTCATAGCCTCGTTAATCCGCTTCGTCGCGTATCGCTTGGCTTCGGCGTTGTGGACTAACAATTGTGTCTGCATACGTCGCCTGATGGTCGGTTCGTCGAAACGGCATTGTCGAGCTGTGTTAAGGGACCTATAGGTAGTTTTATACGCCTACAGATACCCCCTCCAAAGTATTTCAGCCTCGTTCTTTTATAGAAGAGTCTGGAATACTTTGGATATGATTGTCCTATCCTTTGGGATGTTTGGAGTGGTTTCTATTCTTGATTCCTTCAATCCTTCAGGCTATTCGGTGCCTTGTCGAACGTCTGTAAGGTTTTCGGTGCTGCATTTATTGTCTGACCGTTGTCGGAATTTCGAATTTGAAGTCGATTCCTGATTTTCTGATTTTTAGCTCGTGCTTGTTGGTTCAACATGTTGGCGTTGAGTTCTCATTTGCGACGCGTTGTCTGGCGTGGTATTGTTGAGTTATCCTTAAGAATATTTTTAGGAAAAAAAAATATTCTCCGGGAACTTCTCAACCAAAAATATAGGGAGTAGTTTATACTCTTATACCTTATTGGAGTATTAAGAAGCAGTTTATACTCGTATACTTTTCGGAGTATTAAGAAGCAGTTTATACTCGTATACTTTTCGGAGTATTAAGAAGCAGTTTATACTCGTATACTTTTCGGAGTATTAAGAAGCAGTTTATACTCGTATACTTTTCGGAGTATTAAGAAGCAGTTTATACTCGTATACTTTTCAGAGTATTGATTCTTTCATTGCAACGCATTGATCGGCGTTGACCTAGGGTTACGCGTTGACCGGCATTGACCCTAGGGTTTTGAACGTCGTACGTTGACTTTTTAATCGCAACGCGTTGAATGGTGTTGACCTAGGGTTACGCGTTGTCCAGCGTTAACCTTAGGGTTTTGAACGGCGTACGTTGACTGTTTGATTGCAACGCGTTGACTGGCATTGACCTAGTATTACGCGTTGTCCGGTGTTGACCCTAGGGTTTCGAACGTCGTACGTTGACTGTTTGATTGCAACGCGTTGACTGGCGTTGACCTAGGGTTACGCATTGTCCGGTGTTGACCCTAGGGTTTCGAATGTCGTTGGATGCTCAAGTCACGAGACCAACTAATGAAGCTGATGCGTCAGTGACTCTCGTATTTATAGGATTTTTGGCAAACCCTCAGCCATCAACGGGTTTGATGAGCCTTTACTGATCACCGTTTGAGTCGGGCTAGCATGTAGATTATCTAAATCTGTTCCGCATGTGACGTTGTGCTAAGAGAGTTAATGCTCTTAGTGCTACGATATTGAATACGTAGACTTCGTCTTTCTCACGGGAATAGACTACCCGGCGACACGTGTTAGGTGTTGACTTTAGGATTTTTGGCTACCCCCAGCCTTCAACGGATTTGATTAGCCTTTACCGACTACCGTTTGAGTCGGGCTAGCATGCGGATTGTCTAAATCCGTTCTGCATGTGACGTTGTGCTAAGGGAATAAACTCCCTTAGACTTGATGCTACGACTTCAAATACGTAGACTTCGCCATTGTTATGGGAATAGGCTACCCAGCAACGTGTTTTAGACGCCGACTTATCCCTACTTAGGCGTCGGGATAAAATTCCCCAGAATTGAACTCTGGTGTCTTTTTCTTCGGAGAAAGACTAAACCGGCGACGCGTGTTAGGCGTCGGCATATCCTTTCTTAGGATTCGGGATGAAATTCCCCATGCGTGTAAGGCATGGATTTTGGTGTTATTAATAACAACCTGCCACAATGTTGAATATGTGAACGGGTGTTCTTTTTGACGGTTAAGAACTAACCGGCAGCGCGGGTTAAGCACAGACTTATCCTTGCTTAGGTTTCAGGATAGGATACCCAAGAATCGAACTCTGGTGTCTTTTTCTATAGAAAAAGACTAAACCGGCAGCGCGTGTTAGGCGCAGACTTATTCCTACTTAGGATTCGGGATAAAATTCCCTAGTACCTGTGAGGCATAGATTTTGGGAGTTGAAAAAGGTGGTGTCTTCTCTTGGGGCAAAGACGAACCCGAAATGGGAGAGGAAGAATTTTATATTCTATCTCCCAATACTGAAGAAGAAGAATTTTATATTCCATCTTTAGCTGGAAAGAAGACTCGAGGTGGGATCTCCATCCCCAGAATCCGAAAAGGTGAAACTAAGAGTGGGACCTCCACTCCGAGAGTCGAAAACTTCGGATGATCCTAACTGTCAGAAGGTTTGATTACCGAACTAAAGGTGAATTTCTCGTTTATCGAGAGTGAATTATGGTTTTGACCCTAACTGTAGGAAGGTTTGATCACTTGTTTTGAAAGTGGACCTCTCGTTCATTGGAGGAATCGAGAGGGGATTTTGACTGTGGTCCTAACTGTAAGAAGGTTTGACCAATTGGGAGGTTTGAGACGATCCTAACTGTAGGAAGGTTTGATCGCTCGATCTGTAGACCTCTCGTTCATTGGAGGAATCGAGAGGGGGATTTTGGTTGTGGTCCTAACTGTAAGAAGGTTTGACCAATTGGGAGGTTTGAGACGATCCTAACTGTAGGAAGGTTTGATCGCTCGATCTGTGGACCTCTCGTTCATTGGAGGAATCGAGAGGGGGATTTTGGTTGTGGTCCTAACTGTAAGAAGGTTTGACCAGGTGACAGATCAAGATTTATTATATCCGGACTCTAAATATGAAAGTGTTGAGTGCACAGGCGCGGTGAGAATTTGAATGGGAGTTTCTTATTCATCATCTTATTGTGGTGACCGGATTATCCCTAAGAATACACTATATGGATTTCTTTTGGGAACTTCCCGTTACATGAAATCATCCACCCCCAGCTTCCTATGCTGACTTATCTGAGCGATATGACGCCGGCTTCAACCAAGGTTTGGATGCTATTCTTGAGAGCAAAGCAATCCTTGGTGGGATGAACGACCCTCCTGTGGTATGCACAGTACTTTGGGTCCGTAGTGTTGTCAGCTTCCTCCTGATTTGTGATAGGTGGTAGCTTGATCTTGTTGCTTCCAAGGAGTGATTCGAAGATGGCTGGAACGTCTTCGTCCTTGAAGGAATACTCTCTTTGGAGTCTCGGACCCGAAGTCTTTTGCTGTTTTCGGAGTTACTTTTGCGACGTTTGATTAGCATCAACAGCCGCTGCAGGTGTCTCGCCCTTACCACGGGAGGCGAAGTTAGAATTCGGAGGCTTAGTTGTTGATTGACCCCTCTCGGCTTTCTTCCTTCGGAGGAATCGCTCAGCTTGCTCCCCTCGGACCTTCAGATCCTTCCACGTTTTGGACGGTGCTGTTCCCATTGCTTCCAACACGTCCAACGAAAGATTGTTGTGGCAGGTCTGGAGAATGAACTCTTCAGTGATCGGGTCCCGACAATTCATCGCCTTGTTCCGGAACCTCTTGACGAAGGTGTCGACCAACTCCCCGTCCTTCTGCTTCTCATCGAGCAATGCTCCGATAGATATCTCGGTGTCGTCGTCGAAGAAATTGGTGAGGAACATGGTCTCCATATCATCCCAGCTGTTCACGCTACCTGGCTTGAGGCGGCGATACCAATCGAAGGCGGCTCCGCGAAGAGTGCCAACGAAGGACCATACCATCAGAGGCTCATTACCAGAGATAACACCCAAGTGCGATTTGAAGTAAATCAAATGTTGAGTGGGTGAACCCTTCCCATCAAACGGCGTAAAGTTAATCAGTCTGAACTTCGCCGGATAGGGGATTGATTCCCATTCTCGTGGGTATGGACAAGGGATGCCCGTCTTCTTCATTTCTTGAGCGGAAATCAACGTATTGATTTTGCTCTCGAGATTTTTAATCTTCAGGTTTTCACCTGAGTCTCTATCAGCATTCGCATTACCACCCCCTGCATTGACGGGAGGATTATTGGCATTATGAGTCTCGTTCGCATTCGTATGCTCAACTTCCTGAACAACTTGATTACGGTGGCTTGGTTTGCCTTGCAGGTTCGTCAGTGTCTGGATTTGTTGCTCATGCATTTCTCTCATACCCTGCATGGCCATCTGCATTTCGAACCTGAAGCTCTCCTGTTGTTTAGCCATGGCTTCTTCGAGCATCTTGGCCACTTGTTCCGCGCTTATCATGAATGACTCGCGGGGTTGTCCATCGCTGGATACCGTGTTATCTGATGCGACGGCAGAGCAGGAATCCGATTCTTCATCTTCTGACGGTAATCTTGTCCGAACCCTACCATAAGTTCCTCGTATGATGGCTCCAGACCTCAGACGAGTTAGATACTGGGGTACTGGCGGAATTGACTCGGGATTATCCCTTGTCGATGCCCTTTTGCTGGTCATATTGGTAGTGACCCTCGGAAATTCTCCGTCTTCAATTACCATTCTTCTTTGTCGGAAGCGCCTAGACCTTGGTCTTGGCGTTTCGTTACTAAGCCTTTCGAACACTGAAATTCGCTCGGAGACTACCTTGACGCAGTTGCACTCAGACAGTACCGCCCGAATGAGCTTTGAACAAGGGCACTGAGTTT
>NC_033795.1:66861098-66896148 GCF_001876935.1 Asparagus officinalis
TGAGAAGAGCTCAAGGGTAGGAAAAGGAGGAAGTGCATCCACGTGAAGTTGAGGAGGGTCCCCTAAAGTTTGATGACATAGCTTCAAAGATAGATAGAAATGATCTTCGTCATCGGAGAGTGAAGTCGATTTTTCTAGAGAAGGTGGCTGATCTCTCTGAAGAATCTTCTAGACTCAAAGATGAACAAAATTTACCAAGGTTAACAAAAATAGGGGGTGCACTTTGAGCTTTCCGATGAGGCTATCAAGAGCTAAGGTAGTAAGGTCATGAGCTTCCTCAATGGCTATAGTTTTGGGCTCCTATGCCGGAGTCAAGGAGCGAAGTATTTTGTAGTTCATCTCTTGAATGGATAATTGCTTATCTAGACCATATAATTCATTGATGATATTAGTAAAACGCGAAAACATATGCATATTCAAAGAAGCCTCCATTGGATCTTTTCTCTAAGGTTGTTAAACCAAAAACTGATATAGAGACCAAATCTCTGATACCAATTGTTGGACCCTAGAGGGGGGGGGTGATTAGGGTCAAGAGGCTCTAATATGCAATAAAAATAAACACAAGCAATCCACAAAACAGAAATGCAATCAAAGTAAGAGAGATAGAGTTAGGAATCGTTATCCTTGACGCGCGATGTGTTAACGAGGTTCGGCCCGCTGACCTACGTCCCCGCTCCCCACTCTCGAGGAGAAATCCACTACACACCCAGTTTGGAATCCGGAACTTCGTCTACACAGCGATCCCACACGATCTCTCACTACACAGTTTGATCTCAACAGATCACACTCCCTCACAGTTGATCTACACAAGATCTCACTCACACAGCAGAAGCAAAAGATGCAAGACTCTCTCTTTACACAGCCCCTATGGCAAAGAGAAGGATTACTGAAGCTGGGAAGTGAACACACACAAAAACCACAGAGAAAACAGATTTGAAAATTCTCTCAGGAAGACAGCAGTCTCTCTGGTTTTTGCAAAACGTTAGGGCAAGGAAGAAGAAGAAGTCTGGGGTTTAAATAGAAGAGATTAATCAATTTAAAAACTAAACCCAATCTTCCCAGTTAAGAAAGTAATCTCCTTTTCAGACCCTTACCTCATACTGTGCAAAACACTAATAAGTGAAAGCACAGTGTTCTAGGCAAATGACCATTTGAAAAAAGTCACGGCTGACCGAAGGGATTTTCGGTCGACCGAAAAACTGGTTCGGTCGACCGGAAAAATGGTTCGGTCAACCGACCGAAAATTCGGTCGACCGGAGGCAGGTTTGAAAACAAGTAAAAACAAACAGAGACTTCATCGGTCGACCGGCGCGGTCGACCGACCAAGAATTTGAGCTTTCGGTCGACCGCGCCGGTCGACCGACAAACTCTCTGGAGTCCAGTGACGAATGCTCATAGGTGCGGTCGACCGGTCCGGTCGACCGCATTCTGATACATTTGCACAGACTGATTTTTTGACTCAAACTAAAATATTTGTAAAATATTTATTTGACCTCTGAAAATTATAAAACTTTGTAAGATATTTTTAATACTAAAAACAAACTGTTTGGAAAAAGAATTTTGCAGATAGGTCCTCATACTTATGAAAAATAGTATTTTGTGAAAAAAACGCTTAAAAACATAAGTATGAAAGCGTGTGTGTGATTCCCAATAGCTTCAAGTGAAATCAGTAACTCTTTGCCTACATTCTAGCACTAGAGAGAAAATAGAAAACAAGCTAATATCCTCACATAGAATATAGTTCTTGAGTCTTGATAGCTTTAAGTTTGATGAAGCTTCTTTATGGATTTGTTGTTCTTGAATTAACATTGCTTTATCATTATGCCTCCTCCTCCTTTGGATATCATTGTTGTAGCATATATTCCATCCATCCTCCATTAATGGCACTAACGAGCTTGATAAATAAATTTACTACATTTTCACTCAATAGGCCATTAGTACCGATAATGGTGGTTGTAAAACATCATCAAAACATAAGGGCTAACAAGAGCCATGGTTCGGAACCTTTTGATGAAGGCTTTGACAGATTCCCTCTTCTTCTGCTTAGTGGCGAGAATGGTATGGATGGAGACTTCTGTATCCTCTTTAAAAAATCTTGACAGGAAGAGTCTCTCTAAATCTGCCCACCTTTGGATACATCCGGCAGGTAGTTTCCTGAACCATTCAAAGACAACTCCCTTAAGGGTGCCAATGAACAATCGAGCCAGTATGGCATCGTTTGATATTACATTCCCAGTCTGTGACTTGAAATGATAAATATGTTGGTTCGGTGATCCCGTGCCGTCAAAAGTTTGTAGCGTCGGGACATCAAATTTTGGAGGATAAGGGGCTGCATCCCATTCGGCAGGATAGGGTCTGATAACTCCCTCGTCTTGGGGCTCGCTTCTGTTGGCTATAGCATTAAGGCGGGCTTCTAATTCTTCCATTTTGGTAGACTGGAGATTATACTCGTTCTCAGTCTCTCTTCCTTCATCAGAGGAAGATTCTAGGTTGTGGGCTTCTTGGTCAGAAGCCATGTCATCAACCACCTTTCCCTTCCCTTTGCTTGTGTGAGGTCGGGATGAAGACGTTTTTCCTCTCCGGGAAGATTCTTGCCTGAGTGGCGAATATGTCTTCTGAGATTTGGCCTTGTTTGTGACGATTTGAGTCAACAGGGCCATGAGTTCATTGATGGCCTCTTGCTGAGATTTGAGCATGGCCCCTTGCTCTTCAAGTCGATCTTCATGGTTTCCCGTCATATAAGCGGGGCTCCCATGTTCAACAAAAGAGCTTGATGATTGGGACTCTGCAATGGCTGAGTGTTCATCATTGGAATTGGTTCCCCTGGCTAACCTCTGATAGTTGACAGGGGGAATGGCTCCTGTTCATGTCCGAGTGCGTCGGTAAACTCCTTCAAACTCGTTAGCGACTTCTCTGACGGTCGGCAAACGACTTGTCTCAGAGTCATCGGAACTAGGACCTGAGGCTTTCTCTCTACCGATCACATTGATAGTGACCTCAGGATATTCGGTCTCTGGAGACTTCTTCCTGTGCGAACGTCGTCGTTGGTTAGACAAAGCAACGTCCGTTAATTGGTTGAACACTAATGGTTTGGCCGCATATGAGCAGCATTGATATCCCGAGAGGACCATAGGAATCAGCCGTTCACATTAGAATAAACGAATGACTTGCTGCATCGGTCTTTCTCTCGATATGAACTCTCTCAAATCTGTTATAAAGATTCAAGGAGAATTACTCACTGATCGTGAGGTTTGAACTGGAACACCCAGTCCATGATTGGACAGGACTGGCTCTTGGTGAATATGGATCTGGTTGAGATGCCTTGAATCCATAAACTTCTTATATCCGCCCCTCAATCCAGGTTCTGTATTGGATTTGGAACTTGGGACGCGAGGGTCGCGTTTGGCACTTGAAACGTGAGGTCCGCATTTTGGTTTGGCAACATGAGGGTCGCGTTCTTCATTGTCGACGCGAGGGTCGTGTTTTGACTGGGAAACGCAAAGTTGAAGTTCGCGTTCAACGAAGGCTTGAGGTGCGCGTTTTGGCTGTAAAACGCGCCATTGAGGGCCGCGTTCAGTCTGGTTCTCGCGAAGCTCATGTTTGGGCTCATAAATACGAGGCTTGCATTCTAAAGTAGAAACGCGGAGCTCAGGGTCTCGTTTAAGCTCATGAACACGAAGTTCATGTTGGTTGGAGGATCGATTTTCTCAGAGTTGTGCTCGTCGCTGAGACCTTCTTCTTCGACGAGCAGTGCTCTTCTTGGCCTGTTTTAAGGCTTTTGCAGGGGCATCATCGATGTTGATTGGATCTATCTCCGTCGTAGGCCTTTTACCACCCATGACACGTCGTGTTAATGCGGGTGTGGAGTTTTCAACTCGTTGAACGAGTTTGGCAAAGGTAGAGCCCAGTCCTTCAGAGGAGGGGCTGTTTGATGAATTTTGGCCAAAGGAGAGGACTTTCTTCGGTACTCTAGCAACAGTTGGAGATTTAGTCGCCTTGGAGACTTTGTGGATCTTGCGCATAGCCTTGGGGCTAAGGGATCTGGAGGAGAGAGCCTCCTCGAACTTGGCTTGATCGAACTCGATGATCAGAGTTTTAACGGTCATTCCAATGAGCATGACGTTGGATTGCGCCACCACTTCTTCGTCAGAGAAGCTGATCCCCAGCGGAGTCGCCATCTTTTGTTTGGTGGAAAATTTAAAGTAAAAAAATGAAAGAAAAATTGATTTGTATTCCTTCGATCTCAATTACAATTGAATCTCCTGATTACAAAAGAGAGGAGAATGAATTTGATTCTCCCATTTGTTTAAAACTGGGTTCTTCAAGGTAGCGATGGAGTGCCTCCTTCGATTGTTCGCGTCGAATTTGCTCTCCGTTAACGATCTGATCGTCTTTTATCTCGTGGGAACGATGAACTTCTGTGGAAAGTTTGATGGGTAACTCTTTAACGAGTTTAAGAACTCTGAACGAGTTAGAACTCTGTGAATAGAGTTGTTAGAACCGAAGATTCGGTTAATGACCAAGCAGATATTCTGTTGTTGAAGAATCCTTTCAGATTTGATCTTCTCAACTCGATTCAAAAATCCTATCTCCAAGGATTTCGTCTCTCCTGCCTCTCTGTGCGGTTGAGATCCTGAAGAACCTCCAAACCCGTGCGGTTTAGATGCTGAAAATCCAACCCTTTACTCCGTTGGGTTTGTTGAGTTTTTATAGGGGGATAAGAGGTTGTAACTGCCCTCTAAATCCGCTCCTAAGTGGGCATGATTTCCTTAGATCGTGGGGAAAACAGTTCTGAAATCATTCGACTCATGTTTGAAAGAGTCAAACGCCCAATCTGGCATTCAGAACCCCAACTTCGCATCTTAGAATTGAGACGCAAGGTTGGTTGTTGACTGAACATTAATGAACACGAGGGTCGCTCGTGTTTTTCTTGTTGCAGCTTGGAAACACTGGGGTCAGGTGTTGGTTGAACCTCAAGAACGTGAGGGTCGTTCGCGTTTGACTTGTTGTAGCTTGGAAACGCGGGGGTCGCCTGTACTTCCAGAATTATAACGCGGGGATGACTTCCGCGTTTTAAAAGGGGTTAGTTGATCTGTAACCTCTTCTACAGAGCGTTGCAAGGACCATTGTTCAGTAATCCTAGCTTTAGCTGTTGTGGAGTGTGAAAGTCGTCAGATTGTAACTTTCACTGTAGATTGTGAAGACTGCTGAATAGAGTTTTTATCAGTTGTCGGAAGTGTCGTTGAATTGTAACTCTTCTCGATCTATGTGAAAAGTCCTCCGTTTGTAGCTTTCATTTGTTGGCATGAAAGCTATCTGATTGTAGCTTTCATTGTTGGAACTTGATGGGGATCAATTATCCATTGTGATATTTAGACGAATATTTGCCCACAGCTCTCTACCAAGCAACTCACCAACTAAGTCCAACCTTTTATTTCTGAAATCATCATACTGCTCATCAGCATCTCTAATAGTTGCTAATATAATATTAGTCATGTTGTTGTCGCAGCCATCAAGATCAATAATCTCAAATATGAGGCCGTATTTGTAGCGACTGTAGAGTTACGGATACAGTGATTAGAAAGTCGTCTGATTGTAACTTTCATTGTCGGGACTTGATGGGGATCAGCTATCCATTGTGATTTTTAGACAGCCTACAATTCAGTCCATGTATTGGACATTCATCATTTAGTCCATGTGTTGGACAATTATTATATGCAGTCCATGTGTTGGGCAACTATTATTTTCAGTCCATGTGTTGGAGATTCACCATTTAGTCCATGTGTTGGACAACTATTATATGCAGTCCATGTATTGGACATTCACTTTATTTAGTCCATGTGTTGGACACCTATTTAAATCTTGAGTATGACACTTACACTTACATAGGCTGCACATGACACTTATGTGGGTTTTAACATGACATGGTATTTGAGTTCTGAGATAGGTATGTCTTCTTTTATTATTGTTCCTATATTAGATTTTGGGTTTGGTATTTAGGGATTTACAATTTAAGATACAAGGTATATACATGAGGGTTTCCTTGTTTGGATTATTTCGCTCGACGTACCTATGCTCATGTTGTAATTTCCTAAGTACTAAAACCCTCTTTTTTATTAGGGATTTACAATTTGAGCTACAAGGTATATACATGAGGGTTTCCTTGTTTGGATTATTTTGCTCGACGTACCTAAGCTCGTATTGTAATTTCCTAAATAGGATCAATGATTTTATGTATATATATGTATTAACTGTATTTTATGTATACAATGAGCCCTATCTCTTGGGGTTGGTTGTGATGTTGCTCACTAGCGCTTTGACGCTCGTTGTCCCTCCCCCTTTCAGGTAATGAGTCAGGTGCCTGGAGAGTCGCAGGTTGCTTGCGATGCACTTTAGCTTCGACTGTCTACTATAGTTATATTTTTCTTTTGAGCTCTACTGTAGACTTTTGTTTAGACATTTGAGAGTTTTATTCTAGAAGTTGTAAAGGCTGTGTGCCTTATTTCCTCTTATTCAGACATTTTATATTTGATACTTGTTGAGACTCCAGTTTATTTATTCCAGACACTTATCTTGTATTTCTGTATGTTGTATGATGAAATATTAATTTGATCTCTATCATTTTCATCAGTCATCTTGTGTATTATCTTTTACTTGCTTTTGTACCTACACCTGTTATTGACTCTACTAGAGAGATAGTAATTATGATGGTTAAACATGTTATTGCACGGTGTGGTACATGACAGGTTTTACATTCTTGGCTTTACCTTGGACTACAACCTAGTGTGAACCCAGGGGCGTCACAGATAGCCATAACAAAGATTAATCTTAGAGAAATCTTACGCTCCCTGTAGTTGGTAGAACAAGTCATCAATCCTCGATAGTGGGTACCTGTTCTGCATAGTGACCTTGTTCAACACGTGATAATCTATACAAAGATGCATATTGTTGTCCTTCTTCTTCATGAAAAGGACCGACGCTCCCCACGGAGAATGACTCTGGCAAATAAAACCCTGAGACAATAACTCATCCAACTGAGTCTGTATCTCCCTCATCTTAATAGGTGCCAGGAGCTCCAAATATTGGTGTTGTGTCTAGCTGTAACTCGATGCAGAACTCAACCTCTCATATAGGAGGTAACCCCGGTATGTCCTGAAAGACATCCTGAAAATCTAATATGACTCTAGTCTCACACAACTCAGCACTCCGATCTCTCATGATTGCCTCCTCAATATATGCCAGAAATAACTTCATAAACTAGTTGCCCTGTGAGGTCGCTACAATCAACTCAGACCCATCGGACACTCGCAAACTGACTATTTTCACAAAACAGTCGATGCTAACAAGGTAGTATGATAACCAAACCATATCAAGAATAACATCAAAATTCGTCATCCACAAAACGATTAGATCTACAATAAACTCGGACTCATCTAAGCTAATGACACATCTCCTACAGATGCTCCCTAATAGAGATACCTCCCCTAAAGGAGTAGAAATGGATAGCGGTACATCTAAAGGATGTGCGACTAACTGAAACCTATCCATAAAGGCGTGAGACATAAAAGAATGGGAAGCTCCAGAATCGAACAGGATCCGAGTTGGAAAAGAGTTCACTAAGAAAGTACCTTCTACTATAGCTCCGCTCGCACCATGATCACGTGGTACAACTGTATAGACTCTGTCTGTGGCTGGCAACGGCTAAACTACTGGCGATAAAAATACGAGACTATCTATCCCATAGGAATATCCTGAATGGCACGAATCTGGGCTACTGGCCCTTCAATTCTCAAAACGATTGGCGGTGTCACAATCATCTGTTGTTGGCCGTAACAGTGACCCTGTGACTACTGACCCTGACCACGGTTCTGCTACTGACCGTGTCCTAGTTTCTGGTACTAGCATTAAAAATTCTTACCCCGATGTTGGGGTCTTCTAAATCTTGCAAAAGATTTCTTATCCTTGCCCTTGTCTCCGGACAGTCCTGCTTTCACAATTAACTATCGATATATCTCACTGCTCTAATCGGGCTAGTTTTAGCTGCTTATTGAAGTAGTAGGTGAAATCCTCCTATGAAATTGACATTCACTGCTTCGGTTTAAACTGAAGTTAGTGTTATCCTCCGATGATATCCTCTATGCTGAATACATCTAACTTCTGCTTTGGTACTGAGTCGATGTTAAGAAATTTTTACATATTACTTTCATTTATAGGCTGCACATGAATCCGGTGTGCCTTAATACTATGGTTCTCTCAGTGTTTGATATTTTTCTTATTTTTACAGAGGCAATCCTCCTACTCTATGGCTCTATAAATAGTTTGTTGTGGCGATGGTGAAATCGTCGGTATTACCTCTCCAATAGGTACGGTTGGTACAACTAGTGGTGGAACTTCAGAAAGTGAAATCTGACTCGTTACTGGCTCCTCAAGTGTGCTAGTCTCTACTTCTGTAATTAGTGTTACCAAGTCGATAAGATATTTTGGAGCCTACTACGGTTCGGGCTCTGCTTGCCCAGCTCTCCGAGTACAAGTTTTACCTAGACCACGTCCTCCTCCCGATATTTTTAATACCAAGAGGAGAACTTAATTAACACAGTAAATGAGGTCGCAAATAATATCACAATAAGTATTCACGCAAATACTTTTCAATCAAAGTAAGATAGTCATAAAAAAACTTTATAATTTTCGAACATACGTATATAACGTCCTCACTCATTCTAGGAATTCCTATCAGACTCTATACATAAATCCTAAGAAACTCTATTCTAGCTCCACTACTCGACACATGATGATCATAAGGATACTAGAACTAGAGCTGTGATACCAACTGTGACACTCCTATTTTTACACTTGGTTGTAGTCCAAGATGAACCCAGAGATGTCAAACTTGTCATGCACCCACACTGTGCAATAACAAGTTTTACCAATCGTAGCAATATCCTCTAGTGGAATCAAAATAAAGTGTAGGTACAAAACAGGCAAAAGAAAGGAAATAACTATAATACACATGATATAGAAAGTAGTATCTCATAAATAAATCATGTCTCAATGAATAACCTGGAATACATCTGATATCTAAAATGAATAAATATATCTCGATAAGAAACAACTAAAAATTGTACTAAGGCACACTGTCTTTACACTACGAAATAAACTCTAAGGTCTGAACAAAAATATAAAACTATGGTGGAGCCTCTAATAAATCTCATGTGATGGCGACTATGCAAGAGCTTAGTCATCTTGCGACTCTCCGTTACTCCGAATTTCCTGAAAGAATATTAGAAGAAAAAGAATAACAACAAGAGCGTTAGAACGCTATAGCAATATCACCTCGATCCGCCCCCAAGGGAAGGGTTGCTAGATGGAATGGATGCTCTATCTATTAAGTATAGTCTACCTACATCATTTTTCCCTGTATCTAATAAAATTAATATTTAGACACCTATAATACGAGACGTAGTACGTCAAATAAAATAATCCAAACAAGGAAACCCTTATGTATATACTACATGTCCCGAATTGTAAACATCTAAACATTAATACCGAACTAAAGATAAACAATCTAAATAAAATCAACAATTAGAAACCCACAACACGAGACTGATACGTAGAGCGAAATAATCCAAACAAGGAAACCCTCATGTATATACCATATGTCTCAAATTTTGAATCGCTAATTATTGATCCTAACTAAGAAAATAAAGAAAAAATAGAAAAAGAACGTAAAGACATTAACATATTGTAGGATCTGAAATAGATACACTAGAACACTAGAGGGGAGGTGAATAGTATTCTTTTAAAATTTATGCAAAGTAGATTATAAATTGCAAAGAAAAATGATAATCTCAGAAATTCACAATCACAAACACAAGGTTTTATACTGGTTCCACCAATCAGGTGTACATCCAGTCCCCAAGCAAATCCCGCTTGAGAGTTTTCACTATGATTTTGAATAAACTTACAAAATCAAAAGCAAACCTGACCAATTTGTAAGTCCCTGTAAATTTGCAACACCAATTGACAAACACATTGCCAATTTACACACCAATCTCTAAACCAAGAGGTTAACACCTCTCACAACTTGAGAGAACTTTTGAAATAACAATTTTAATTCTTATAAGCCTTGATTTGTAGTGTAGTGTAGTAGTGGCTTATGAATGATTCTCACTTTTGTAAATTGCCTAAACAATAAGTATTTGAATGAGATTCAAAGGCAATTTTAGAAACTTTTCTTTTTCTAAAAATCTGAATATTTTTCACTTGAAAAAAATGCACAAAGATCAAAGCTTATGGGTATGTAAATCTCTGCATTTTTTCTGAACAGATAACCTAGTTATAGCCATTGAAAAGACAATTTTTTGAACTTTAAAAACGTTTAAAAATGGCTATAAACAGTCATAAATTCAAACTTTGAATTCTGGAAAAACTGTATCTATAGTCGACTACAATACAGATTAGTCGACTATACTGAGTTTAAACAGATTTTGTGTGTCCAGAAAATTTCTCAGTAGTCGACTACAATGCTCATTAGTCGACTACACTGTATTTTGACAGAAACTTGAAAAATTAATTTTGCCTTCAGTAGTCGACTATAATGTTGATTAGTCGATTATACTGTAAAATAACAGAAACTTATGTTTCTGTCAAACACTTGAGTAGTCGACTATAATCCATATTAGTCGATTATACTGTAAATTCACAGAAACACATATTTAAGTTTTATACACGAGTAGTCGACTACTATTCTAATTAGTCGACTACTAAGAGTAAAAAAATATGAACTAAAAAGTTTTTATACTCAAGTTTTAACTATAATTCTAATGGTTAACATAGGGGATTTTTATAGTTAACCAACACACTAAGCCTATGTTAGTGTGTTCTAATATTGTGTGTGTGTGTGTGATCAAGGCTTGTACAATAATTCTAAGTAAAGAAAATGTAAAATACATTATCTCATATATTCTTCATCTTCTTCACTTCATAATGCATTGAAATCAACTTGCACTTGTTCATATTTTGATATTGAAATCTGCATATAAAAGTTAGTGCATTTGTATATAATTGTTATCATCAAAATACTATCATGGAGATATGATATTCAACATTATCCCCCTTTTTGATGATAACAAATAAGTTATGCATAAGTATGTATTTGATAACCAGGTTTAAACATTATGAGATAACAATACTTACTCCCCCTGCATATATGCAAATTAGAGTCTATAACAATACATAATAATACATAATTCTAAAATAGGTAACTATTTCTCCCCCTTTATTATCAACAAAAAGAGAAAAACATTTATCCTAAACATGACATTCTTTCTTCAACATGAGCTAAAACTTCAAACAAATCATCCAGATTATGAACATAGTCCATAACTTCACCCATCCAAATAGGTAGGCAAAGACTTGCCATAAAGACCAAAAGTTCCACAATGTTCATCACCATGATCTGTTTAAAATATGTAGCACATATATTAACTAACCAAACAACATCATAGTAAAGTAAACACACAATCAACATAGTAGCAACATAAATAACATATTACATATGTCCTAACAACTCACAACTGCATAGTTTTTGATAGTTAAACAAAATTACATAATTGTTTTGAAACTTAACATAGAAAACATCCAAATCTAATATGATGCATGCATAAACTTCTAAGGAGCTGGAGGAGGTTGCTGTCCTTGAAAATATGCATTAAGCTTTGTGTCCAAGTCTTCAAACTTCTTGATTAGCTCTTCTTGATTACTAATGATATATGAATTCTGAGAATATAGAGCTCTCTGACCAGTTTCAAGTTCAAGAATACGTGCACTTAGAGTGTTGTATTGCACGTCTGAAAAGTATGAGGGTTCTGTAGGAAATGGTGGTGGTTGACTAGAAGAAGCTCCTGCTTGAGTTGAAGATTGTGGAATATCTTGTGGAATTTCTTCTTGATGAGGATAAGGTTCATCTTGAGGATTTTATTCTTGAATTTCAAAATTTGTCAACTTCATCCTAGTTAGGGCATTGGAATCAAAGAATTCAATAGAACGGACAGAACGGACAACAGAATTTTCAGATTTGAGATCCACATGAAATTTGTCAAAGATTTTTGTTAAAAAGGCACCATAAGGAAGAAATCCTCTTGGTATTGTCAGAAGATTATCAAAGTAAACTTCAGCCCAATTGACTTGGATATTTCTTATTATAGCATATAGAGCTTTTGCTAAATCTAGGGAAATGAAATGAAAACTCTCAGTTTTTGGAAGTAAGTTATAAGCTAGGATTCGTGCAATGAACCTAGGAATTGGACGAAGTTTGTTTGAGTTATTTAAATGTTTACCATATCCATGAAGAAATATATGATTAGATAAAAGATCTGAATCATTCATCCTAACTGACCTAAGAGAAACTCCTTGATAAGGAATATTGAAAATTTTTCCAATTGACTTTATAGTCAAGTCAATCTCTATTCCTTTAACAAGAGTCTTAAGTTTTTCAGAACCACCAATAGTTCCCACACGTTCTATATTAGTATAGAACAATTGCACAAGAAATGGATATGTGGGTTTTCTATTTTCAGCAGAGAATAATTCAAGCAATCCCACATTTTCAAAATATGATCCAAAGTTCCAGGGAATAAAATCATCAAATTTCACAAATCGTCCTGGAAGAACTTCAAAAGTTGATATTTTGTTAAATTCTTATAATAATTTAGGACTTTTTAAATAAATGATGATTTCATCGTTAACAGAAGTATGTATTTGCTTAGCTTTCTTAGCTCTAGACATGATGAAACAGAGAAATAACAAAAGATTTTCTCAACTTAATAGAGAAATAACAGAGAAATATACCCCAAACTGTTGAAACCCTAGATTAGTCGACTAGAACTTGGAGTAGTCGACTACTCAACTTGACAGCTTGACAGATTTTAGAGAATAATGAAGAATTTGATGAAAATTTGAGAACAAAGAGAATGCCCTAACCTGGAATCGTGAGTTCTGAAGAGAGGAAGAAGAGGGTCGGTTTTAGATGGGTTAGTGGGTAGTTTTTAGGGTTTTACATTATCTTTTAAAAGAAATTACATTGAATGGTTCAGATTTGATAGTTAAATAAATGTAGGGTTAAGATTAGATCTTAGATATGTGACTAGGATTGATAGAGTTAAAAATTTATGGTTGAGATGAGTTTTACTTAACTGAAACGGGTATTGGGTTTTGGGTTTGATTTTAAAAAAAAATCCAATAAGCTTTTAAAACTGTAAAACTGTGAGTTCAGAATCAGTAGTCGACTAATAAGAAAAGTAGTCGACTACACTGTAATCGACAAAAAGTTGATTTTTAATTTTTACTCAGAGTAGTCGACTATAAATGAAATTAGTCGACTACACTGTAATTCACAGAAAAATGTATATGTAATACTTGTCCATGTAGTCGACTATAAGTCAAATTAGTCGACTATTAAGGGTATGAATGCATATGTGTTTGTTTTAAAAATTTAATTTAAATCTTCAATTGAACATATACCTAATTCCCTTCTTAATTTAACATAAATTTCTTCTTTTAAGGGTTTTGTTAATATATCTGCTATTTGTTTATCTGTAGGTATAAATTCTAATGAAATGTCACCTTTAATCACATGATCACGTAAAAAATGATGTCTAATATCAATGTGTTTTGTACGTGAATGTTGAATAGGATTTTTAAATAAATTAATTGCACTAGAATTGTCACACATAAGGGATGAGATGGGACAATTTATGCCATAATCAGATAATGTTTGTTTCATCCATAAAATTTGAGCACATGCAAGACTTGCAGTAATATATTCAGCTTCAGTTGTTGATAATGATACTGAATTTTGTTTTTTACTAAACCAAGATACAAGTGAATGTCCTAAGAAATGACATGTTCCACTTGTACTTTTTCTATCGGATTTACATCCGGCAAAATCAGCATCACTATATGAAATTAAATCAAATGAACTATGTTTTGGATAAAACAAACCATAATTTGTAGTATCTTTAATATATATCTAAAAATTCTTTTCACTGCTTTAAGATGTGATTCTTTAGTATTAGATTAAAATCTAGCACATAAACATACACTAAACATAATATCAGGTCTACTTGCAGTAATGTAAAGAAGTGATCCAATCATACCTCGATAGAGCTTTTGATCAACATTCTTACCATTTTCATCTTTGTCAAGTGATGTAGTAGTACTCATTGGTGTTGGTTTGCTTGTTGTATTTTCCATTCCAAAACGTTTGAGTAAATCGTTTGCATACTTGCTTTGATTGATGAATATTCCTTCTTTCAATTGTTTAATTTGAAGTCCAAGAAAGAAATTTAGTTCACCCATGTGACTCATTTCAAATTCATCCTGCATAGTCTTAGCAAATTCTTGACAAAAGTTGTTGTTAGTAGAACCAAAAATAATATCATCTATATATATTTGAATTAGTAAAATATCTTTATTTATTTCTTAATAAATAATGTTGAATCAACTTTTCCAATTTCAAAACCTGAAGTTAAAAGAAACTTTTTAATCTATCATACCAAGCACGAGGTGCTTGTTTAAGACCATATAAAGCTTTCTTAAGTTTAAAAACATGATTTGGAAAACTTTCATGTTCAAAACCTGGAGGTTGTTCTACAAAAACTTCTTCTTTTATAAAACCATTTAGAAAAGCACTTTTAACATCCATTTGAAATAATTTAAAATTCATAAAACATGCAAATGCAAGTAAAATTCTAATTGATTCTAATCGAGCAAGAGGTGCATAAGTTTCATCATAATCAATCCCTTCTTCTTGATTATAACCTTGAGCAACTAATCTAGCTTTGTTTCTAACAACTTGACCAAATTCATCTAATTTGTTTCTAAAAATCCATTTTGTTCCAATAATGGATTTATTTTGAGGTCTAGGTATAAGATCCCAAACATTATTTCTAGTAAATTAATTAAGTTCATCTTGCAAAGCAATTATCCAAGAATCATCAAGAAGTTCTTCTTTTATATTTTTAGGTTCAATAGTTGAAATAAAAGCAGTATGAGCAATCAAATTAAAATGAGATCTAGTAGTTACTTTATCAGAAATATTTCCAATGACTAAATTATGTGGATGGTTTAACTTCTACAAAATCTTTAGGTAAATCATTTTGTAAATTATCATCTTTTGTAATATCTATCATTGGAGTATCATGAATAGTATCAATTATATCATCATCATTATTTAATATAATAGGTGATTTTGAAAAAATTTCGTCAAAAGAAACATGTAAAGATTCTTCAATAACTAGTGTTCTTTTGTTATATATTCTATATGCTTTACTGTGATTAGAATATCCAACAAAAAATCCTTCATCAGATTTAGAATCAAATTTATCTAAGTTATCCTTTGTGTTTAAAATAAAACATTTACAACCAAAAACTTTAAAAAAAGATACTTTACGAATTTTGTTATAAAACAATTCATAAGAGGTTTTCTTTAAAATAGGTCTTAATAAAACTCTATTTAATACATAACAAGCTGTTGATACAGCTTCTGCCCAAAAAAATTTTGGTAAATTACTATCACACAACATAGTTCTAGTATATTCTTGTAAAGTTCTATTTTTCCTTTCTACAACTCCATTTTGTGGAGCAGCACGAGGAAAAGAAAAGTATGTGATATACCATATTTATCACAAAAATTTGCAAATAATTTATTTTCAAATTCACCTCCATGATCACTACGTATAGAGATAATAGAAGTTGATTTTTGATTTTGAATTCTTTTGCAAAATATAGAAAACTCATTAAAAGCATCATTTTTATGTTTAAGAAAAACTACTCATGTGAATCTAGAATAATCATCAATAAGAACAAATGCATATCTACTTCCATTTAAAGATGCTACTCTAGATGGACCAAAAAGATCTATATGAATTAATTCTAATGGTCTATTTGTAGATATTACATTTTTAGATTTGAAAGAAGATTTGTACATTTTTCCTTGTTGACATGCATCACAAAAATTATTTTTAAAAGACATCTTAGGTAAACCATTTACTGAATCATTTTTAGAAATCTTAGACATGTGTTTAAAGTTAACATGTCCAAAACGTTTACACCATAAAATAGAATCATTAGATGATGCAATAAGACAATGTTCATTTGAAATATTTTTTATAGATAAAACATATATGTTATTCTTTCTATGGCCTTTAAAAATAATAGTTATTAAATTAATATCATAAATTAAGCATGATTCTTTTTCAAAAATAATTTTAAAAACTTTATCACAAAGTTGACTATTACTAAGTAAATTATGTTTAAGACCATCAACTAATAAAACATTATCAATGATAGGTTTGTTTGGATTACCTACAGATCCAATACCGATGACTTTTTCTTTGTTGTTATCTCCAAAAGTAACAGTACCACCATCCTTGTTTTGAAAAGATGACAACAATTGTATGTTTCCAGTCATATGTTTAGAGCAACAACTATCCAAAATCCACCTATCTCTCTTGGGTACCTGAAATAATAAACATTTACATTTTGGTACTCATACTATGTTGGGCCCTTTAAATTAGCCTTTAGGAAACCAAACCCATGAAGAGTTTGATTTTCCTAAATAGTTAGGTGATAAACAAATATTTTTAATAAAATCAGAAATATAAAAATTCTTATGTAAAGAAGATAATTCTTTTGGAACCCAAATAGAAAAGAATTTTGATTTCTTTTTACACAAATTTTCATTTCTATATTCATACAAATCACAAGAAGGTTTTACAAAAATTGTTTTCTTTGATTTATTTTTATTAATTTGAAAACCTAATCCTTTTGTCTTTTGTGATTCTCTTTGAAAAGAAAGTATGTTATTAAGATTTTCTTTACTTTTATTAAATTTGCTTACATTCAAACATATATCCTCATATTTTGATTTAAAGGAAGAAATATCTTTATCTAAACTATTAATGCGAATTTTTAAATCATTACATTCTGATTTTAAATAAATATTCTTATTAGATAAACATTCATTTTCTTTAAGCAAAGAATAATTTTCTTATTTCAATTCAATTACTTGAGAATTAGAAAAGGTAGATGAATTTAAATCAGAAATTTCTTCAAGTAATCTTTTATTTTCACCTTTTAGAAAATTATGTGATGTCTTTAATCTCACAAAAGTTTCATATAATTCATTGAAAGCATCTAAAAGCTCTTCATTATCACTTACTTCATCTTGTAGCATAAAACACATGTGAGCATTTTCCTTTTCTTTAATTTCTTCATCTGAAGATGACTCATCAATATCATCCCAAGTGACTGCCATTGCTTACCTTTTCTTGTTATTTTGAATGTTGTTGAAGTTGTTGAAATAACTTGACTTTTGCTTATTCTTCAACATTAAGTTGTTGAAATAACTTGACTTTTGCTTATTCTTCAACATTGGACAATCTTTCTTCATATGACCTGGTTTATTACACTTAAAACAAAGAGTTCATATGACCTGGTTTATTACACTTAAAACAAAGAGGGTTATTTGAAATTGAACTCTTAGATTTAAAAATACCTCGTTTTATAAATTTCCAAAATTTTCGTGCAAACATGCCCATTTCTTCATCATCATCATTCTTTCTATCTTCAATTTGAACTTCATATGCCATAAGATTACCAATAAGATTTTCAACCGTAAGAGTTGACAAATCATTGGCTTCAACAATAGCGGTAACTTTTTTTTCCCATTTTGGAGTAAGTGATCGAAGTATCTTTCTTATCATCTCTACTTGTGTATATGTTTTTCCAAGACCAATGAGAGAATTTGTGATATCGGTGAATGTTGTGAACATTTCTCCAATAGTCTCATTTTTTTTCATCTTGAACAATTCAAATCTGTGCATAAGAACAGAAATTTTAGATTCTTTAACTTTATTTGTACCTTCATGAGTTACCTCAAGTGTATGCAAAATATCGTATGCAGATGTGGCCGTTGACATCCTATTGAACTCATTCTTGTCAAGTGCATAAAATAATACATTCATTTCTTTTGAATCCAAATTTGCATTATTTCTTTGGAAAGTAGTCCATTCTATAAATGGAGTTGTTGGCTTCTCATATTTCGTTTCCACAACGTTCCAAAGTTCGTAGCCAATTGATTAAAGGTAAATCTTCATTCGGCACTTCCAATAGTTATAGTTCAATCCATCGAACATTGGTGGACGATTTGTTGAGTGACCTTCTTTGAATTGTGAAGTATTTGTCGATGCCATCTTTCACCTTGCTCTGATACCAAATGTAGGATCTGAAATAGATACACTAGAACACTAGAGGGGGGTGAATAGTGTTCTTTAAAGAAAAATGGCAATCTCAGAAATTCACAATCACAAACACAAGGTTTTATACTGGTTCCACCAATCAGGTGTACATCCAGTCCCCAAGCAAATCCCACTTGAGAGTTTCCACTATGATTTTGAATAAACTTACAAAAACAAAAGCAAACCTGACCAATTTGCAAGTCCCTGCAAATTTGCAATACCAATTGACAAACACCTTGCCAATTTGCACACCAGTCTCTAAACCAAGAGATTAACACCTCTCACAACTTGAGAGAACTTTTGAAACAACAATTTCAATTCCTATAAGCCTTGATTTGTAGTGTAGTGTAGTAGTGGCTTATGAATGATTCTCACTTCTGTAAATTGCCTAAACAATAAGTATTTGAATGAGATTCAAAGGCAATTTTAGAAACTTTTCTTTTTCTCAAAATCTGAATATTTTTCACTTGAAAAAAATGCACAAAGATCAAAGCTTATGGGTATGTAAATCTCTGCATTTTTCTGAACAGATAACCTATTTATAGCCCTTGAAAAGATAATTTTTTGAACTTTAAAAACGTTTAAAAACGGCTATAAACAGTCATAAATTCAAACTTTGAATTCTGGAAAAACTGTATCTCTAGTCGACTACAATACAGATTAGTCGACTATACTGAGTTTAAACAGACTCTTTGCATCCAGAAAATTTCTCAGTAGTCGACTACAAAGCTCAGTAGTTGACTACACTGTATTTTGACAGAAACTTGAAAAATGTATTTTGCCTTCAGTAGTCGACTATAATATTGATTAGTTGACTATACTGTAAAATAACAGAAACTTATGTTTCTGTCAAACACTTGAGTAGTCGACTATAATCCATATTAGTCGACTATACTATAAATTCACAGAAACACATATTTAAGTTTTATACACGAGTAGTCGACTACTATTCTAATTAGTCGACTACTAAGAGTAAAAAAATATGAACTAAAAAGTTTTTATACTCAAGTTTTAACTATAATTCTAATGGTTAACATAGGGGATTTCTATAGTTAACCAACACACTAAGCCTGTGTTAGTGTGTTCTAATATTGTGTGTGTGCGTGTGTGTGATCAAGGCTTGTACAATAATTCTAAGTAAAGAAAATATAAAATACATTATCTCATATGTTCTTCATCTTCTTCACTTCATAATGCCTTGAAATCAACTTGCACTTGTTCATATTTTGATATTGAAATCTGCATATAAAAGTTAGTGCATTTGTATATAAAATTATTATCATCAAAATACTATCATGGAGATATGATATTCAACATTCCCCCCCTTTTTGATGATAACAAATAATTTATGCATAAGTATGTATTTTATAATCAGGTTTAAACATAATGAAATAACCATACTTACTCCCCCTGCATATAATACTTACTCCCCCAAGAACTCCTTCCCTTTTTCTCTTTGGTTAAACCTTGTTCATGGTTATAACCGGAGTTGAAAATTCCACTTCGATAAACGAAGAACCCATTTTCAGTTTAGATAACTCATCCTATAAAAGGCAAGTTTATCTAAATTTTCCAGATTCTCGGAGTGGACACCCCACTTCTAGTTTCTTCTTCGCTGGAAATAGAATATAAAATTCTTCCTTTCCAGGATCAGGGAATAGAATATAAAATTCTTCCTTCCTTGTTTTCGGGTTCGCCTTCACCCTAAAAGAAGACCGGGAAATAGAATATAAAATTCTTCCTTTCCCGCACCAACCTTTTCTAAGAATCTATCAATCTAGGATTCATCCTAGGAAGTTTATCCCGAATCCTAAGCAGGGATAAGTCTGCGCCTAACACGCGCTGCCGGTTTAGTCTTTTTCCGCACAAAAAGACACCAGAGTCTGATTCTGGGGTATTTTATCCTGAAACCTAAGCAAGGATAAGTCTGCGCTTAACCTGCGCTGCCGGTTAGTTCTTAACCGTTAAAAAGAACACTCGTCCGCATATTCAACATTGCGGCAGGTTGTTATTAATAACACCAAAATCCATGCCTTACACGCATGGGGAATGTCATCCTGAATCCTAAGAAGGGATATGCCGACGCCTAACACGCGTCGCCGGTTTAGTCTTTTTCCGAACAAAAAGACACCAGAGTCCGATTCTGGGGTATTTTATCCCGAAGCCTAAGTAGGGATAAAGTCAACACCTAACACGTGTTGCCGGGTAGCCTATTCCCGTAACAATGGCGAAGTCTATGTATTCGACATCATAGCACGAAGTCTAAGGGAGTTCATTCCCTTAGCACAACGTTACATGCGGAACGGATTTAGACAATCCGCATGCTAGCCCGACTCAAACGGTAGTCGGTAAAGGCTAATCAAACCCGTTGAAGGCTGGGGGTTAGCCAAAAATCCTAAAGTCAACACCTAACACGTGTCGCCGGGTAGCCTATTCCCGTAACAATGGCGAAGTCTATGTATTCGACATCATAGCACGAAGTCTAAGAGAATTCATTCTCTTAGCACAACGTTACATGCGAACGGAGTTAGACAATCCGCATGCTAGCCCGACTCAAACGGTAGTCGGTAAAGGCTAATCAAACCCGTTGAAGGCTGGGGGTTAGCCAAAAATCCTAAAGTCAACACCTAACACGTGTCGCCGGGTAGCCTATTCCCGTAACAATGGCGAAGTCTATGTATTCGACATCATAGCACGAAGTCTAAGGGAGTTCATTCCCTTAGCACAACGTTACATGCGGAACGGATTCCGACAATCCGCATGCTAGCCCGACTCAAACGGTAGTCGGTAAAGGCTAATCAAACCCGTTGAAGGCTGGGGGTTTGCCAAAAATTCCATGAGTATTATGGTCAATCATTTCAAACGAAGTGAGGAATCATAATAAAGATAAAGATAAATCAGTTCCATTAAAGAGAATCAAATGTCAAGGTTTTCAGCAAATAAAATCATACATCAAGCCCATGGCTAAGAACCTGCTGACTGAATTCAGACAGCTTCTCATCATAAGAGCGTCTAAGCTCCTCCTGCAACTCAGCTCTGACAGACTCTTCGTTCGCGGCTAAAGTCCTCACAGCAACCTCCTCTGTCTCAGCCAGTGTCTGCTTCAAGGACTTCAGCTCATCAGATAAAGCAGCATGTGCTTGCTGATTTTGCATCTTTGCGTCTTCCTTCTCACGGAGTTCTCGTCGGAGCTGATCTATCTGAGAATCAAGCTCCTCAAGGGAAGATGATCTAGTGGCAAGATCAGCCTCAACTCGATCTATGCGGCCCCGCTGCACCTGAATCTCGAGCTCGGCAACCATCCGAGTACTGCGCCATGTCTGTAAGCGAGCATCCAACTCGGCAGCAACGAATGAAGAGGCACCTGTATCCCGGAGCTCATGAAACATCTGAAGCTCACGCTCTAAGCGATCAAGGTCATCAACCATAGCCGTCGCCAGATCCGGACATCCTATGTCCCTAATCAAATTTATCTTGGAATCGAGGTAGGGCTTAAATTGGCGAAGAGAAAGTCCGTCGTGGAGGAGTTTGCCAATTATAGCAGTCAGGGAGGAGAAATAAGAGCGGACTTCTACGCTGATGATGATCTTCTCAGGGTCATTCCCCGATAACAACTCCTTAACGAGGACATGAAGCTGAGAAGGAAGCCCTACACAAAGAAGAGAAATTCGTCAAAAGCCTCAATAAGGAAATGAATGGCTTTGCTCAGTTAATTAAATTATACCTCCTCCCCCTCGAGTCACTGGGGGTGGTGGAGATGTAAGGACTGTAGCTGCATCGACTGGTGGAGTTGGTCGTACAGCCGGCTCAACAGGGTCAGCCTCAACAAAAGCCCCTGTTAGGCACAAAACAGAAACATCATATTATAGTTGCATTAGTCAAGGAATTGGCTAGTCCTATAGTTAGCTTGAGAAGAGGCACGCACCTTCAAAATAACCGTTCCCGGGAGTCTGAGGGAGTACAGACTCAGGAAACATATCCTGAGGCGGCTGGCCATCGATCTGAGGAGAGTCATACATGAAGCTGAACATAGAAGTGTCCATAGGCAGGCCCTCCCCATCGAAGTCATCAATCGAAAAATCTGACATAAAAAGATATAAGGGAAGAGGAAGGAAACTATGGCCAATAGAGACAAGTTACCTCTTGAAGATGTACCTGGAATCACCGAACTGGGTCCTTCATTGACAGACTCCCCAACATGGGCGGTCTCTGCAGGCTTTTCTACCTGGGGCGGTGAGTCAGGCTCACCAGGAGATGCACAATCATCAGGACTCATCTCGCCTTCCTCACGATATCCTGCATAGGATGGGAAAGCATGAGCCAGAAGTTCTAAACGATCAAGAAAATGATCTATAGAATAGACGTTACCTCCGTCACTAACAGGATCCTCACCAGCCAAGTCCATCTCTGATGCTCGTGAAATTGCAGGCGGCTTGTGGGCTAATCTTTTCCGCCTATCAGCACGGACAGCAATCGAAGGTCTTGCCCGGGTAAAAGGACGGAATTCGTCGTCACTGTTGGTCGCTGTCCCTGAAATATCGAATAGTGGTCAGGAATAGTAATTTGGAAATGCAGAGAAAAAGAAAAAATAGGTGACTAACCTTGCTCCAAATCTGCCTCGTAGTCTTCAGGGTCTCCGCCTGAGGCCTCTCCAGCAGAACTAAAGGCCCTGTGACCTTCTGCATCAAGTCGGCGGGTCTTGCCCTGAGCCCTCTGTGATCGAGCACCGTCCTGGATAACACGAGAATCAAGCTGAGAGGTTTCTTCGGCCACCAATTCTTCGATAGGCTTCACACGGACAGTCTTATTAGCTGCTAGCAACCACTTGCAGCTCAAGAAAGTGAGGTTCAACTGCCGCTCAGTACCTGGGAGACTGAACCTAGCACCAGTGCAACCAGTCACGGTCCACAACCATGCACGAAGACCGTCCACCAGACCTCCATGAGCCCGAAGCTGCTGGCGCGGGTTCCCAACATAAAGTTGGTCATAACCGAATTTGCGGGCGAATCGGCAAGGTAGATACGGCTCTATGAAGCACTGGTTCCCCACCCGGAAAGTCAGGTAACCCGGCCTAATGTTCACTAGCCAATTAAAGCAGCCCATATCCAGATAAGTCCTATACTCCCTCGGCTTCTCCTCATCAATCAAACACTCGCCGTACCGGCTGGGGAACTGTGGAAAGCAAGTGGAGAATGCCCAGCACTTGTGGACTTGTAGCTGACGCCTGATATCGGGGAATCCTCGGCCCTCCCACTCACCATTCTCAAGCAGCTGTAGAAAGGGGACAGACTGGTCTATGGCATTCGGTACCGACATCACATCGGAACGATGAAGGACGAACCAAGCCATCAAATAAATATACGGAAGCTCCACCTTAATGGTAGGAATCTGAGTCGGTTTATCATCATCTCTCCGTGTAAAAGCACCAGAAATCTGCCGAAGCCCTCGATGAATGTTAGCAACCATCACCGGAAGAAGCGAAAGTTCCTTCTTGTAGGCAAGCTGAACTGCAGGATAGAGCACTTCCAGTGGCAGAGCGTCACCAGACTGATACGGGACCACACATTTCTTCAACCAGATGGCGAGATAACCGGCAAGGAGAGTCATCGGACGAATCGGTGTGGTCGCATGATATAAGAACGATCTGAATTTAGTCCCTGCAGGAAAGCCACTCTCAGGACTGCTAATGGTATAGGATTGGGCGTTAGTCTTATTCAGCAGCTCATTAACCTCTGAAGGAGTCAGCGGTGCCAGTTCACAAATAGATTGGCCAGAATGGCTCTCCAGATTCCTGAACAAATATGATGCGAACTGCTTCAGGCTCACATTTGCTTTGGTCCTCTTCGCTAGGGGCTTAGACTGCGCCAAAGCAATGTGGTAATGACAAGTGAGATCCCATAAGGTCTCGTAGCGGTCGGGCATGCGATCCTTCAGCTGACTCAACTCATGGTTGGAGGGAAAGTACTCCTGGTATAACATCTGTCCCATGGGCAAACCAGAAATCTTGTGCATCTCATGTAGAGCCAAGCCCAACTCTCCGTGCCTGGTCAGAAAAGTGTTGGAATCTGGATTATAAAGCTCGCATAGGGCAAAGAAATGCTTCGCGCTTGTAGGCAAGCCATGCATGGTGGCCCGAATGGCTGCATAAAGGCCGCAAGCATGTAACTCCTCGCTCCATCGGCTCAAGACATACTTCGTCATACGAGCCCACCAAAACCTGTCCAAAGAATGGACCCAACCATAGAATCTGTGGCGCGGTGCAGGCATCTCCCGTCCTAAGATAGCGAGGCGATTCCTCAAAGTAGAAGCAGTGGTGAGGAACTCATTGCGAGGCGGAGTATCTAGCCCCAGTACTCCAGGATGTAGTCCAACAATGTGATCTCGACTCGAACCAGGAACTGCCTGATGAGTAATATAGCCGCAGTGGACGCTCTCATGCTCCTCTGTCAAACGCCACGACATCTCCCGTTTCACAGCCTGGCGCCTGAGCTCAGTCAAAGAACGGTGTCGAGGAATCTTCGGCAAATACATGAAACGACTGCCAGTCTTGTAAAGCCACTGCTCAGCTTCAATAAGTGCTGCATCGGGATCTCTGGTAGAGTCGCCAAACAAGAAGTCAGTCTTCCTAAGAGACTGAACGGAACCGGCATCCTGCACGAGAGGCGCATCTGTGATCAGCTGGCGAAGGGCTTGATGTCCACCTTCCTTCACCACTTGGACAACTTCCAGCGATGTGCCCGGAGCAAACTGGGAGGTGAGCGGAATGGGCGAAAAGTCATCAGATGTTGAATAATACTCATCACGACGTCCATTCACCGCATGCGATGAAAAAGCTCCGGAAGGATATTCCACTGAAAACAAGCAGTTAAGTGTTTGTTAATTTCAGATATAAAAGGAAATTGAATTCATCTTACAAATTGGTAAGATAGAGTCATTGCCTTATAAAGGGCGAGACGATTTGGCCACATTGCGCATTTATAAGATAGGGTATATCGACAATATATCCCTGCCTTATAAAGCACGATGCAGCGTCAAAACGCCCCCTTTATTATGAGATGTGGTTTTGACCAAGCAAAACCCATCTTTAAAGCGTCGATCCTCACCAAGGAGAATCAAGGCTTTTCCCGATCGCCTCACCAAGGAGAGCAAAATGGGGTAAAAGGACTAATTTGCAAATTCTCAGAAAAAGAGGGTTAATTTGCAAAATTTCCATAAAGCGTCGATCCTCACCAAGGAGAACCAAGGCCTTTCCCGGTTGCCTCACCAAGGAGAACAACGGGGGTAAAAGGGACCAATTTGCAAATATCCGAAAAAAGGGACTAATTTGTAAATTTGCAAATATGCCAAAAAAGTAGCTCACCAGCATATGAAGGAAGCGCGCCATCAGTCGATGCAGCAGGAAAACGACCTCTCGATACTCGCGACATAATGGCCTACAGAAAAAGAATTCAAGAGGTCAGATCTAGAAATAAAAATCACTTTTTTATCCCCTAAAAAGGCGAGCTTGAGGCATCAAATCACACCCTCAACCCTTATATGCGATCCCGCGACTCCATACACTAGATCAAACATGAAATAGATCAAGATTGCGGAGGATTTACCTGAAGAGAAGCCCAAAATCCAATAAAGGCGAGACCTTTAAGGAAACCTGAACCACGCGCTCGAGGGGCCTGAGAGAAACTTTTTATTTGGAGTTTTTGGGGAATTTCTCAGTCCAAGATCCAAAGGAAGGCTAGATCTAATACGGATCTGAAGTTTAGAGGGAGAAAAGAGACTCGAGGGAAGAGAAACTCAGAAAAGAGGACAAATGGGGGGCCGGCCCTAGGGTAAAGAAAAAGAAAAGAAAAAGAAACCCTTTTTATATAGGGTGAACCGGTTTTGGGCCGAACCGAACCGAACCGGACCAGACCCAGTTCAAACCAAAACTCAAATTGAAGTCGAACCGAGCATCGAAACGACTTCAAATCGAGCGACGATTCAACCCATCACTTACTCACTCTTCTCCCACATGTTCGGAAGAGTCGGAGGATTTTTTGAACCGATTTACTGCCTTTTTTGGCTCCTTTTAAGCCGGTTCAGCGCATTTGGGCGCAGAAAACACTCCGAAAAGTATACGAGTATAAACTGCTTCTTAATACTCCAATAAGGTATATGAGTATAAACTATTCCCTATTTTTGGTTTGAGAAGTTCCTGGAGAATATTGTTTATAAATATTCTTAAGGATAACTCAACCACACTACGCCGGACAACGCGTTGTACATAAAGACTCGACGCCACAATCGATGGTCAGCTAAAAATTAGAAATCAGGAATCGACTTCAAAGTTCAAAATTCCGACAAACGGTCAGACAATAAATGCAGCACCGGAACTCTTACAGACTTTCGACAAAGCACCGAAAAGCCTGGAGAATTGAAGGAGTCAAGAACAGAAGCCATTCCGAGGTCCCGTTACACCGACTGAAGGTGGGGACAATCATATCCAAAGTATTCCAGACTCTTCTATAAAAGAACGAGACTGAAATACTTTGGAGGGGGTATCTGTAGGCATATAAAATTGCTTATAGGTCCCCTAGCATAGCTCGGCACAAACCGACGAGATCGACGAATCGCACAGAAGCGACGGAATGCATCCATACGCGTTCGGAATCAAGCCAAGTGTTAAGAAATCAACGAGTCATCAAACCGAGAACAGACTCGGACGAATCGCGATCGAATCAAGATCAGTTTCGGACTCGAACTCAGAAGCGGATTTACTGCCAAATCAGGAATCCGACTTACTGCCAAATCAGATCAACCAATCAGAGTCTCAATCAACCGAATCACGGACAAAACCGGAAAACGGACACAACTCAAAAACTCGGAAAACCCACACCTAAGGGGGCTCGGCTTAAGCCGAGCCACCCATAGGTGGCTCGGCCAAGGCCGAGCCACCCATGGGTGGCTCGGTGTGCCGAGCCACGCCTTGGGGTGGCTGCGCCATGCCGAGCCAACCCTCGGGTGGCTCGGCGGCCGGAGCCAGCCTCGGGGTGGCTCGGCGGCCGAGCCACCTCGGTGGCTCGGCGCTGAGCGAGCCACCTCAAGGTGGCTAGGCACAGTGCCGGCCACCCCGAGTGCCGACAGTGCCCGAGGTGGGCGACAGTGGCCAGAGGTGGCCGACATTTCCCTTTTTGCAGCCACTGTCCTGAGAGCCTATAAATAGGCCTAGAGATGTTCATTTTCGGAGGTCGAACTTTCAAGAGCCGAAACTCTGCCGGATTGAAGAGTGAACTCGGAGCTTTGAAGACCAGAAGACTTGCACATTCGGATCTGATCCTCGGCGACCATCCACGTCAGAAAAGGCAGGATCTCGAGAGGAAGAAAGAACAGATCTGAGATCTACACGAGACTACAATCCAGATCTAAGCTTGGTCTTAGATCTCGAGATCTGAGCGATTATTCCCTTGGTGGATTAATCCCTCCCGGCTATTATTCCCTTCGTGGAATAATACCCGCATAATCGTGTAGATCCGACCGGATCTAGATCGCGCGGTGGTCCACGGATTAACCCCGGCGTTGGCAAAGAACCCACACAAGCAAGCGACCGCAAAACAGGAGCTTGCGATTTGTTCACAAGAGGAAAGTTGTAATTTTTTTAATTTTTTTTCTTTGATTTAGTTGTAACCGGATCTATAAAAGACCGGATCTTTGTAACCCAAGATGACAATCATATCAATGAAAAAGAAAACAGTTTTCCACGCGAACAATATGATATTCAACACATATCGTATTCATAATATCTTCTGCTATCTCATGTACTTTCAAATACAAAGTATTCTGGGTCATATATTTTAGCAGTGAGTCAAAAACATAGCTGGCATCCACCAACGACTCGGGCTATCATTTAACTATCTCAATGCAACCCCGTGCAAGATTTTGATACTTAGCCTTATCATGTGCAACGAACTATCCTATAAGTATCCTAATCAATGTACACGGCTTATTTGTCTTAGCGCGATCTCAGTGCATAACATGAGTGCGGAACGACCTACCATATAGGTATCCAAAAAGACGGCTCACAAGCCTCATCACACCCTCCTGTGAACGGACTGCTAGACAAAGCATCCAAACCCAACTCAATGGTCTGTACGAATGGAATATCGACGTACTACCCCATGTAGTACTGAACTGAGCTCATAAATGATATCTATTTCATATATAAACTATGTAAATCTAGTATATCAACGCACTATCCCATATAGTAATGAGGTGTGCTCATCAATAATATCCAATGAGTGTTGAATAATAAATAACCTAACACTTGATATAATACCCTCTGGGATTCTCAGGTGTGTGCAAACGACATTGTACTTGTGTATTCGTGAATTTACGTATAAAGATGTGCGGTTCGAAACCCATAAACAAATCTCAAACAGATACAAAATAAAAATTCAGGCAACAGCCTTAGTAGTCGACTACTAGGCTTAGTAGTCGACTACACTGAGTCCATCCAGACCCTATAACAACATATATCGGCATCAGTAGTCAATTATTAAGAACATTAGTCGACTACTCTGTAAACACACAGTTTCTATTATTCTCAACTGGGCACGAGTAGCCGACTACTAAGTTAAATTCAGGCAACAGCCTTAGTAGTCGACTACTAGGCTTAGTAGTCGACTACACTGAGTCCATCCAGACCCTATAACAACATATATCGGCATCAGTAGTCAATTATTAAGAACATTAGTCGACTACTCTGTAAACACACAGTTTCTATTATTCTCAACTGGGCACGAGTAGCCGACTACTAAGTTTAGTAGTCGACTACTCTGTCAAGACACGCATTCTTTCGTGCACAAACAGTACTTATGTCAATTGTACATATCATGATGTTATAACAAGATTTTATACTTTGCATATGTAACAGGAATTATCTGAATCATCAAATTAAATTATTATATCTTCCAAATTAGGGTTTAACATACTAATTGAACAATTTCTTCAATTATCTCATATGTAAACAAAGTGATTATCAATACATGATAAAAACTACTCATGAACAGAGGTATAATTCATTTAAACATGTTTATCTTACTTAAATATGACAAACCTAGGGTTTAAGGATGATTAATTAACATGAAAACTTAAAGAAAACTTCACGTAATATATCAATTATTTCAAATCAGCATATCTGCAATTTTCTGTAGAATATATCATTAGTAAATTAAGCATATCTTTCTCTAGACAAACACTATTTAAGAATAGTTTTCAGTTTTGAAAACTAGATCCACATAGGTGTCATTTGGCACTAGTTTTGTTCAGTTTGGAGTTTATATGATATCTCAAATTTCTAATTAAAAGTTACATACATGTAGTAGTTTTCTACATGATATGTCATTAGTAAATTGAGTATATCTTTCTCTATAAAAACTCTTTCTTAGAATGATTTTCTGTTTTAGAAAATAAGTTCACATAGATTTTATTTGACACTAGTTTTGATTAGTTTGGATTTTATATGATATCTCAAATTTCCAGTTAAATGTTATACACGTGTAGTAGGTTTGTGTAATCTATGATGAAAACAAAAACTAAACCTCTTTATAATTCAGTTAGACAACAAATTAAGGTTAACACATGAGTTAAACAGAATTATCAAGTTTAAAAAATGAAACTTTAATCACCCCTAGTGATCATGATCATATTACTATAATAAATAATTCGGAAAAACTAATGATATAGCATTGGGTTAAGATTTATCATTAAAAATCTCATCTTTTCCATATTAGGTTAAGCCTTAAGCATAAAAAAATTGATTAAATACTTTTATAATCATTAAACACTATAGGGATAGGGTTGGATGCAGATGATCTTGCCTTATCACATGTGCAAGCCTCTGAAACTGATGTGAAACGACTTCTCATCACAAAACGTCGTAGATCTCGCACTTTCCCATCCGATCTTGGAATGAAGTAATTTAAGATTTGTTTGAAATCTAATGAGGAGACATGCAACTTTGGTCTTTTGAGTTTTCCATATTCAAACTGTATCGGTGTGTAAAATATATAAACTCTTAACTGGTCATTTTTCCAGATTTCTCTTCATGCATGTTTTGTGCATTTGTGTGTAAAATATATAAACTCTTAACTGGTCATTTTTCCAGATTTCTCTTCATGCATGTTTTGTGCATTTGCACTCATATATTCACAAATATACATTGATTCTCTTCATGCATGTTTTGTGCATTTGCACTCATATATTCACAAATATACATTGAATTGATCTCAAATAAATTTCTATCATACTCAAACATTAAAATATATTATATTTTCATCATATAACTTATTTATTATTATTTTTCACATAATATTCAAATTTTGGGGTTTTATAGAGACCGGATATTATGGTTAGTATTTGTGCATGTGCACATTTGTAAGCTTCTCCTAGAAAATCTCACTTAATTGTAATTTAAATAAATATTAAGTATATAAATTGTACTATTGAACTTGGTTTGTTTTTTCCAAAGAATAAAAATCTTGATCTTTATGGTTATTGTGATGTCGACTTTGCCGGATGCAAAGTAGACCGCAAAAGTACTAGTGGCACATGTCATTTCTTAGGCAATTCACTTGTTTCTTAGTCTTCCAAGAAACAAAATTGCGTTGCCTTATCCACTTCAGAAGCGTAATACATTGCTGCCGGCTTACGTTGTGCACAATTATTATGGATGAAACAAAATTTAGTTGAGTTTGATTTACATTTTCATGATACAAAGATATTTTGTGATAACACTAATGCCATAAATATTTCAAAAAATTCTGTTTTACATTCTAGAACCAAGCACATTAATGTACGCTACCATTTCTTACATGATCATATAGAGAGGAAAGATGTATCCCTTGTTTATATTGATACTAAATCACAATTAGCAGACATCTTTATCAAACCTCTTAGTGAAGAAGATTTTTGTTGTATAAGAAATGAATTAGGCATGTGCATCCTTTGATTGTGTGTTTTAATGATTTTTGCTTGCTCTTGGTTTTTGGTTTAACATTTACATATCTTAATATTTTATTATTTGCACTCATTGCCATAACATATTTGAACACACAAGGATACTTAGAGAAGTGGTTGGAAGAGACCGAGGTTAATTCCAAGAGGAGTGACATTAGTTGTAAATCCTAGGGAGACGTAGTAATTCCGAGCATTTGAGGAATGTGACATGGTAGGCCAAAACTTAGAGAAGTAAATTTTGGGTTTTACAACATGTATATCATTTTTATTACCCCATTTTGATGTTGACAAAGGGGGAGAACAATCTCCTATCCTTTGTGCACATAGATAGGGAGAGAGTCTTATAGATAGGAGAAGCAGCAATCTATAAGTTGAAATTTCACTTTATTTGTGCTCCTTTATAATGGTAGTTTGTCATCATTAAAAATAGAGAGATTGTTAGGTCTCTTGTTTTGATGATAATTTACAAACCCTATTATTGGTATTAATTACTTGTTGAGTGATATAACACAGTATGTATTTTATCAAGCAATTTAGTATCATTATTGGAGGTTGGATGGAATATGAGCTATGACGATGATCTCCATGGAGGTGGGGGCAAGTTAATGAAGAGAAGCTTTCAAGAGCAATATATATAGAGGAACTTCATCAAAATATTTGGCAAATATCGTCATTTAAGCTTTATGCGCTATCATAAGCGATATTTGTATTTTTACTTTCTCTGTAGATCATAATGTAGGCAAGAATTAACGTAGATATCTTTTGAAGCACTTAGGGATCAGTCACACACACTTATGTTTTTAACCATTTTACAAAATAGTGAGTTTTTACAAACGATAAATGAGATTTTAAAAAAAAATTCAAATTTGTTTGTTTTCATGTTTATAATCATTCCCCAAAATATTAATATTTTTAGAGTTTATTTGTTATCTTATTTTTAATTTACAAAATCAAAATTTTAACTAAAATTATTGTGTCTGGAAGTATCAGTTTCCGATCGACCGGGTTTTATCTGTCGGTCGACAGGCTAGAGGGTCCGTTTACAGACCTTGCAAATAATCGATCGTCAGTTGACCGACATACAATGTTCGGTCGACCGATGGTGTAGGTTCAATCGACTGATACAACATTTTCGATCGACCGAATGGGCTTGCAACATTTTAGTCTTCCAACGGTCATATTGTTGGTCGACCAACCATAGTCTATCGGTCGACTGAAAGTACTATAATCGTCAAATTTCCAGACAGCAGGATTTTAGGGATTTTGTTGGTTTTGATAATTTTCTTAGAATTTTGTCGGTTGACCGAATGGGCTTGCAATGTTTTAGTCTACCAGCGGTCATATTGTCGATCGACTGGCCATAGTCTATCAGTTGATCGAAAGTACTGTAATGGTCAAATTTCTAGACTCAGAGATTTTGAGGATTTTGTTGATTTTGATGATTTTTTGGGATTTAGGCTATTGTTTTCTGTGCCTATATATATCTTTCAGCCCCTATTTGCTCAAAAAAAGAAGCTACCAAGAAAAAAATCCTTAAGTTTGTATTTTTTGTGTGTTTTGAGCAAAAACTTCCATTCTATTCAATTTCAGTTTTACACTTTCAAATCCCACAACCCCAAGCTTCAATTGTCTTCTCTTAATCCATGTCATAGGATTACTGTAAGAGAGATTCTTTCATCTAGTTGTATTGTGTGGAGAGCTTGATCTCGAGGAGATCATCGTGTGAATTGTGAGATCTTGAGCGAGATCGTTGTGAAGAAGTTCTAGCTTCCAAACCGGGTGTAATTATTGGATTACCATCGAGAGATGGTCGGAGATGTAGGTCGTGAGGACCGAACCTCGTGAATATATCACCGTGCCAATTTGGATAACTATTCTCTCTCTCTCTCTCTCTCTCTCTCTCTCTCTCTCTCTCTCTCTCTCTCTCTCTCTCTCTCTCTTGTTTATTGCCATAGTTGAAATTTGTGTCTTGTGTTGGATTGAATTTCATTAATTGCATATTTATTATTTGATTATCCTATTCACCCCCCTCTAGGGTAATTTCACTAGTGCCCTCAGCTTCTGATATCTCTCCACCAAACGAAGCTGGTATGACTGATGGTTGAACCACAAGAGGTGGTGTTGCTGGCAGAACTTGATTCGCCACTTGCTCCTCGAGCGCTGCCAGTCTGGCTACAATTGGCTCTATAATATCGATAAAATACTGTGCATCCTCGAGCGCTGCCAGTCTGGCTACAATTGGCTCTATAATATCGATAAAATACTGTGCAGTCTGCTGTGGCTCAGGCTCTGGGTTAGCTTACCCAACTTCCTGAGTACGGGATCTACCACGATCATGTCCTCGTCCTAACATCTATAAGTTCAGGAGGAGAGCTTGTTAGACACAGTAAATAAGGCCTCAAGTATAAATAACATAATAAGAAAACATAACACATAGTATCCTCAAAAATACTTTACAATTAAAGTAAGGTGAGAATGTAAAAAAATTCAAAATTTTCGAGCTATATGTATAATGGTCTCACTCAATCTAGAAATTCCTAGCGAACTCTATACATGAACCCACTGCTAGACAAAGACCTTTTGGCAACAGACAAATCTGTCGCCAAAGGCCGGAGTTCCATCGCTAAAAGTTATAGCGATGGAAAAAAACAAATTTCGTCACCAAATAACCATCTATGCATTGGGGGGTCCCTAATTGGATCTTTGACGATGGAACATCCGTCACTAAAGTTTAGCGACGGATAATTGACAACAGATTTTCCGTAGCTCTATTTAAAAAAAAGAAAAACGACATATGCGGTCGGCCTATTGGCAACGGAACTTATAGCGACAAACACTATCACCGCTATTATAGTTATCTCGACGTTTTCACCATCGCTAAATGTTAAAATTAGGTTTTTTTGGATAACCATTTTTTATCGCTAATTGTCAAAGTAAAAATTTTCTAGTATCTGTTTTTCGTCGCTAAATAGTTTATGGCGATGGAAAATCCGTCGCCAAATTTAAAAGTAAGATTTTTCTGTGTCCGTTTTTTATCACTAAAGTTTATTTAGTGACGGCCAATCCGTCTCTAAAAGTGACCAATATTTATTTAAAAAATATTTTGAAAATTAAAAAATACCATGTACAACAATTTAATAAATTTAAAACACTGTTCAATCAGCAATATAATATTCATTCCCACACATATATAACACATATATTTTAATAAAAAACAATTAAAAATAAGAAATGAGTATAAATCTGCATTAATGATATAAAAATATAAATAAAATACAATACATATTATTTTTACAACACCTCTATTGTTTTCAAAATAATTAATACAAATTATCCTGACATAATAAAAAAACTTCTCCACCATCCAACATCTTCATTCATCACCATCCTCCTCATCACCAGCTCCACCATGACTATCCCCGGCTCCACCTTGTCTAGAAGTACCGGCTTGCAAATATAAATTAAACGTTAACAAGAGTTATAGAGCAATACATCACAAAAAACTAAAATTTTGCAGTAAAGTAACAAATTATAAGAACATGGCATGACATGCAAGTTTAGCAATATGAGAGAGTATCATGACATATTCTTATGTATTATATGTTTGGAATTACAGTATATTACTATGACTTGTCCTTATAATTCTCTCACCTCTCACCTACTGCTATTTCTATTCTATTCCAGCCTATTACCTACTGCTATTACTATTCTATTCCAGCCTATTACCTACTTGTTCTAACAAATACCCCAACTCTCACCTCTTT
>NC_033795.1:66896371-66915069 GCF_001876935.1 Asparagus officinalis
ACCACCACACTAAAAACCACAACACCACCACAACACAACACCACCACCACCACCACCACAACTATATAACAACCACCACACCAACAACCACAACACAAGAGATACAACACAACAACACCACCACCACCTGTTGGATATCTTGACGCCAAGATATAATTTTGATGATAATAATTTATCTACTATGTGTATTATATGAGCACTAACATATCAATGCATATAACAAAATACAGACATCCGATATGCCTAAGATATGTGAACTAAGTGCAGGGATGAGTTCAAGGCAACAAGAAAAGCAAAGAAGAATATGTGCATAAATTGTCAAATTGTATTTTATATTTTCTTTGTTTGGATTCTTGTAAAAGCCTTGATCACTCATAACGCATATATGCACATAGTATTTAGAACACACTAACACATTCTTAGTGTATGGTTAACTATAGAAATCCCCTAAATTAACCATTAGAGTCTATAGATATAGAGTGTGTCTCAAAACATATCAAATATCTCATATCAGAATATCTGTAGTTGACTAATCCTTTTAGTAGTCGACTATAGAATCCTCTGTCAAATATCCAGAAAAATCATATTTATAGAGTAGTCGACTACTCTCCTAAATAGTCGACTACTCATTCTCAGTTTTAACTTACAGAAACTTAAGTTTTATAATATAGTCGACTAATACCTTTAGTAGTCGACGACTAACACCTTTAGTAGTCGACGACTAACATGTTTCTTGACTTCACAGAGTCTGAATAGACATAGTGTAGTCGACTACTATGCCTTGTAGTTGACTACAAAGACAATTTTTCTAATTGTTCTGAATTTAAATAAGTGATCATTTATAGCTGTTTGTAAATATTAATTTGGTTTAAATTTGAATTTTTCTAAGGCTATAAATAGGTCATAACATCAGGAATTGGAGAGACATATTAATATAGGCAAAATTCAAATTTGACTCTCTCTTGATACAAATTATCATTCAAATTGTCATGAAAAGATATATTACCCAATCCGCCATAAACTGTCTCCTATACGCCTCCTGATCCTCCTGAGATAGTGTTGATATAAAACTTGCGAACTCAAATTCCCTCTGCTCCTGACGCCTCCGTTCTTCCTTCGCCATCCGCTAATATGTTGTTTGCTACGACTGCCAATCATCAATTGCTTTCAATCGATGCTCCACCGTCAGGTCTTGATAACTCATTCCTAGTGGTGATGTAGACTCATAGGTACTACTAGACTCCTGTAGCCGATGCTCGGCTCCTCTCCATTTGTATCTATTCTTCCTATTCCCTCTAATGACTGTCTCGATGATAGAGTCCTCATCCTCTCTACTTAGTCGGGCCAGGGTGCTAGAACCGACCTAGGACTGAGACACATGAGCCTGTACCTTGGCATGTAATTTCTCCTGTGATATATCAAAACAACCCAGGAAAGTCGACTTAATGATGCATTATTATGAAATTGAATATACAAATGAACTATTACTTGCAGCCAGATTCTTATTCTTTGCTCTCTTCTCTTCATCGACGTAATTATTCCCATAACCCATAACACATAAATTATACCCAAATTAAAAACTTAAAAGATAATATATTACCCAAAGCTCCAATTGATGATAATTTTGGCTGAAGGACCTGGAGCCTCCGTGATGCTCGTAACTGTTGGGTGTGTTGTGGTTCCTCCTTGCCGTTTTAGCTTGAGTCTGCAAAATAACGTCAAATTAAAACAATATATAAATTCAAACAAGAAATGAAAACATGTACTTTAACAATACCTGAATTACCTTGGTATCCCAGTAATCGCAAAGTACAAAAAAATCTACACCATCTACACGCGAGTCAGGATGCCAGAAGCGCTCCCAATCATCTGTTATTTGAACAAAATATTTTTTTCTTGACTTCAAACCACCATCTCTTAAATGCTTGATTGATTTGCTCGAAGCAGTAAGTCCAGACACAAATGTTATCATTAAGGAAAAAATCGCTTTAGCATATAAAGAAAAAAGAGATACAAATCAGTGTATTAAGCATAATAATAAACTAATAACTAATAATGATAAAATACAAATAAATGAATCACACATATATATCTCCGATAAGCCACCAGTGCATCAATCCGTTGCGATTTCCACGTTAGAAAAATGTTGAAGAAATCATGTCTCTTGGCTAAAGCAGCGAGAAAATTGTTGAAAGAATTGACAAATGCCCCGACAGGCACTCCGACTTCAGTGAACTCTTCCTCTGATTGCATCACTGGGGCACCTTCAACGTGATGACCCCAAAATACATAATAGCTATTAAATCCATTAATTGATAGATGGAAACTTACATCACTCTTAGTGAGCAATATATCGTTCCTACAAATCTTGCAAGGATAGAAAATCAACTCGCTCAGCGACCATAAAGGGTTTGTGTCAGAGTAGGCTAAGAAAGCTACTATCTCATCCTTGTATCAAACATCTAGATGCCTCTGATCACATGGTATGCTCATGAACTATTTGTTAAGAACTGTCAGTATCTAGAATTGAAAAATTAATGGAAGTGAGTATATCCCTACATATATTATTTTAATTTAGTACAAACGTGCATGACCGGCTATCAGAGGAAGGCTTCTATCCCATTAGGTATGTAAACGTGGCATGTATGTATTTACGTATGTTCAAGTGTACTTTCATTTCGTCAAAATTTCGGCAGCACCCACCCGCACCCACCCGCCGTTCTCCGAGTACAATGTAGTGGGATGGATATACCCCTGCATATCCCTCCGACATTTGTACACAAAGAACAATGAGTAAGTGCCACCGAAACTCTGACAAAATGAAAGTACACAAGAACACATGTAAATACATATACACATCATGTTTACATACCTAACCCGTCCACTCTGGACAGATCTAATAAATATTTATATATAAGCCCCCCATCACATACGCGTACGATTATTAGTGGTATATTTATTCATATAAAATAGATAACGAGGGTATAAAATTATAATAAAATATGATTATCAAATACCCCCACACCTAAACTTTTTTTAGTCCTCTAGGAAAGAAAGAAGAAGAATAATCCTAACTCACTTTCGTAGTAATCACGGTTGTATTTAGCACATACAACAAGCCTTTAAACCCTTAGGTTACCCTAGTGGATGAGTTGTAGTCTCATGAGCGGTTGCAGTGAATATACCCATAAAATTCAATCAACTTGCCAATTTAAAGAGATCAGTAAATAACTAAATTTACTCGATAAATTTAGACAATCTAATTAAAACTAGTTATTACTCAAGAAAATGTTTTTATATATAACTTTAAGGTAAATTTCCTAGAAGATCTTCTCATTATAACAATACAAAACCAAGCCAAACTTAGAAATTTAATTTAAAAGTTTTGAAAAGAACATGCTAACTCTTTGTTTTAAATAACTTTCAAGTCTCTTGATTAAAATTATTTTTCAAGACCATATATACAAATATAACTATATATAAAAATATTGTTAGTAATTTTATCTCACTCTTTCTTCATTGGTGATTTTTTTTCTACTTTATCGGGCTTTCTAAGTAACCATTTAACGAGTTTTGGGCCAATGGATCCCAACCCAATTGGGCTTAGGTCATTAAGTATGAAAATACTCCTTGGGCTTAATTAATCAATCAACTTAGGCATTATAAAATTGAATCACCTTGAATTTAAGAGTTTTTTTGTGCCCATTTTCCGCACTCTTTTTTTTCCAAGGTTAGTTTTTTTATAGTATATATGTGTATATGTATATATATATTTTGAAAAATATGTAAATCAAGACAACTTAAAAAATTATTTTTAACTCTAAGTTAAGCATGCAAAAATTTTATTATTTTAATTAAAAAATCTAAGTTAAAGCTTAAGTGAAGTATACTACTTTGAAAATTATTTCTTAAGAAATTTATTTAGAGTTATCATAAAAGGTGATCTTGAGTATATAACAAACTAGGGATTAGAAAATTTTAAAATTTATCAAATAAATCAATTATTACTTAACTCTATTAATTTGACAAGTGACAATATTTTTCTAAAATTATTTTAAGGAAAGAAGAGAAAGAAAAAAAATTATGACAAAAATGCAACAAAAAGGTGAAATAAAAAGGAAAAATAACTACTTCCTACCCCACATCTAAATTTTGCATTGTCCTCAATGTAAACTCTATGATGCACAAAGTAAAGCAAATAAGAAATAAAGTACTTATATTTGGTCGGCTGACCTAAGAAAATCTGTAATTACCTTTGGTCCAAGGAGGATGAAATCAAAATTTTATTCTTTTTTTTAAATCACTTTCCCTGTATTTCTTTCACCAAAGAGGACATACAGACAAAGAATTCAAAGCATGATCAGCCTCTGTAATTCACCGGGCACATTGTCTTCAGCGTCGTCAACCGGATCCAAGTTGATCCGGGTTCTGCTATTAGCATCATGCCACTCCGATTGATGTACAGTCTTAGCATACCAGCCAGTAGGCTGGCCTCCACGAGCACTACGATCTACAGATTCAACAAAAGTGGTTCTAGACCATTGGGTAAAATCCGAGTAAAGTGCCAGATCGGAGATTTAAAATCAGAAGTCACATGTTATGTGATCGACATAGAGACTTCTTATAACTTACTGTTGGGTCGACCATGGATCCATGGTAACATTATAGTCCCTTCTACCCTCTATCAGTGTCTTAAATATGTAGACACTAATAACGAGGTCAAGACGATGGTCGCAGATAAGCAACCGTTTAAAGGGTTAGAAAATTATTTTACTGACTCCTTTCTCTACGGTATTGAATCCGATACTGAACCATCGGCCCAATGTACAGACAGCGGAGAAGAATCTAATATCGAAGCTGGGTTTGATTATGACGGTGGTTTTGTACTTAATAACATTATACCCATTGTAATTAAACTTGACGATGGAGAATCATCGGACAATAGTTGTAATTAGCAAAATACCAAAGAAGTAGTAATAAATGGTGATTTAGAGTACTCGTTGTGTCTTGATAATATCATGAAGGGGCTTTACGACAACCCTAACTTGTATATGCCACTTCAATCATCTTGTATGATGAAGAAGCATGTTCAGGATTCATTTGGAACAACACTTATCATTCCCGTAAAGGCAGGGGGTAAAAAGGAAGTTATCTACGGTAAAGGGAAGGAGTCTTCGGTACCAGACCACTTCTTAAGAGAAGATGACGATGATGATAAACCTGCTCCTCATTTATTTAGATATGTCACAAAAGCGCGTAATCTCATGGAGAGATACAGAAATGACTTCGCACTTGGGGAAGATCTTTGTTTTGGTCGAGGTCCACGAGTTCCGCCTCGTATGGCCTATGTACCAAAAGGGAAATCCAATAATTATTATAGCTACAGAAGAGGTTTAGGCTATGTTTCGTCGTCCGATGACGAGTGCTGTTGGCAAGTCATCGATCAAATAGCTAATAAGGGTAAAGACGAATATTCTTCCGATTCTTCAGCCTGGGATTCTGATGCTAGTCTTAGAGAAATGTTCAAAAGACGAATGTCAAACATGACTACGATTGACCCTGCCATAATTGAGGAAGACGATCAAATGCTAACATGGGAAGACCCTTGGGTTCATCATCTGAACATGCAGTACGGTGATAGGTTTGAACAAAGGGAACTCCCTACCAAGGATCAAGTAATCCAGGTGAATATGGGCAACGAGGATAACCCGAAACCAATATTCATTAGCGATAGCCTCCCTCCGAATGAGAAAGAAGAGTTGATTGCCCTAATTAGGGAGTCAATCGATGTGTTCACCTAGAACTACGAGGATATGCCAGGACTCGATCCAAATATGGCAATGCACCGCCTCAACATTAAGCCAGATGTTCATCCTGTCAAACAACAGCAAAGACGGTTTCATCTGTAAATTATAGAAGTAATCAAATCTGAGATTAAAAAGCTTATTGACTCGGATTTCATCAGGGAAGAGCAACACCCCGAATAGCTTACCAACGTTGTCCCGGTCCTTAAGAAGAACAGGAAAATCAGAATCTGTATCGATTTCAGAGATCTTAACACCGCCTACCCTAAAGATGATTTCCCTCTTGCCATCATGGATGTTATCATTGACAACACGTGTGGATTCGAGAGAATGTCATTCATGGACGGATTTTTTGGTTATAATCAAATAAAGATGTACCCAGATGACGAACAACATACCATGTTCAGAATACCCCTCGGTGTTTTCTACTACACGGTCATGTCCTTCATCTTAAAGAATGCAGGTGCTACCTATCAGAGAGCCATGTCGAAGATTTTCCAAGAGCATCTCCGGAAGACTGTTGAATGCTATGTGGATGATCTAGTCATGAAAAACCGTGACAAGAATAATCATATCAAGGACTTGAAGACGATGTATGACCTAATACGGACTTATCAATTGAAGATGAATCCTACCAAATCTTTTCTCAAAATGTCTAGCGACAAATTTCTTAGATTTCCCGTCACCACCAAGGGTATTCACATTGACCCTGATAAGGTGAAGGCGATTAATGAATTACAACCCCCGAGAAATCTTAAAGAACTCAGAGGGTTACAAGGGTGGTTAGTGTATATCCGTCTGTTCATTTCGAACCTTTCAGGAAAGTGTCAGCCATTCTTCAGACTCACAAAGAAGGGCGTATCATTCATATGGGATGACGCTTGTCAAAAAGCATTCGAGAATATTAAAGAATATCTCTCAAAACCTCTAGTGCTCATAGCACCGAAGTCAGGCAAACCGTTCTTGATTTATGTCAAGGCGACGAGCCACTCGTTAAGTGCATTACTTGCACAAGACAACGACAACAGTCATGAATAGGCTATATATTACTTGAGCCAGACCCTTGTGGGCACCGAATCCCGATATCCGATGATTGAAAGGGAGTGCCTCGCCTTGGTGTTCGCAACTGAAAAGATGCAGCACTACTTGGTCGAACAGACTATTTATGTCATTTCCAATGTTAACCCAGTCCGAGTATTCATGACACAGTCAGCTTTCATAAATTAGTGGTTAGCAAAATAGGCCCTGTTGTTATCCCAATATGATCTGCACTTTAAACAACAGAAGTCGGTTAAAGGACAGGCTATTTGTGATCTTCTAACGGCCAACCCAACTACGAATACTGCCGAGATGTACGACGATTTGCCGGATGAAACCCACAAAGTTAACGTAACTTCCTACCAATAGGTGTGGCATTTGTATTTCGACGGTGCTTCTCGAGCAACTAATATAGCAAGTACTCCTGGATGTTTAAGATCTCCTCCGGAGTCGGAGTTGTCTTAGTTTCCCTAGGAAACATGTAATGCATCGAGCTTACTCACTGACCGAGCCATGCTCAAAACAACATAGCCGAGTATAACGCGCTACTTATTGGACTCAGCTTTGCTAAAGAGGTAGGGTTCGAATATCTCAAAGCTTTCGGTGATTCTCAACTGGTAGTTAAACAAATTCAAGGAGAATATGAGGTCAGAAATTAGGATTTAGTACCATACCATAAGGTGGCCATTAAGATGGTAGAATCGTTTGAGGGATTCTTCATCAAGTACATTCCACGCTTATAGAATGCATACGCAAATGCGCTGGCAGCAGTAGCAGTGTCTCTAGCACAGCCTCCCGAAATGGATTAGTTTGTTACAGTAAGAACTCACCAGCTCTTCGTACCAATCTACGATGTAGATAACAGAGAGGAGGATATTAAAGAAGTGAATTCAATCCAAATTGAGTTCGAACCCCAAGATTAGCATTTTCCCATCATAGATTACATCCTACATGGTATTTTACCTGAAGACGTGAAGGAAAGAGACTCAATCCGACGGAGAGCACCGAGGTTCTACTATAACACAGAGAGTCGAATGCTATATCGTCGGTGGTATGATGGTTTGTTACTATGTTGCTTATCGACTAAGGAATCAAAAGAAGTCCTTAGGAAGACGCATGAAGGAATTTATGGTGCACACCAACCCGGCCCCAAACTTTATGAGTGTATCATAAGGATGAGATATTTATGGCACACCATGATCAAAGACGTAGTCGTGTATGCCCAAAAGTGTCACACGTGTCAAGTGCACACAAATTATATGCACCAACCCCCGGAGCATCTACACCCTTCGGCTACATCATGGCCTTTCGAAACTTGGGAAATGGACGTCGTGGGTCCTAATTTTCCTCCGTCAGTCAAAGGCGACCGATTCATCCTGGCAATTACTGATTACTTCTCCAAATAGGCTGAAGCGATTTCACTCAGAGAAGTTAAGATGAGCAACGTCGTGGCCTTCATCAAGCACAATATTATCTATCGGTATGGTATCCCAAGGCGAATCATACAAGACAACGGTCCTCAGTTTGTCAGTAATACCATCATCAAATTTTGCGAGAAGTTCAAAATTCAAGACGTCTCGTCGACAGCTTACAATCCCACAATGAACGGATTGGCTAAAGCCTTTAACAAGACTATCATAAAACTTTTGTCGAAACACGTGAAGACTAATAAACGAGATTGGGATGATAAACTTGGTGAAGCACTATGGGCCTATCGCACCACAGTTCGCACGCCTACTGGAGCAATCCCATATTCTCTAGTGTACGGGTGTGAAGCAGTTCTTCCATTAGAAATCCAAATTCCATCTCTTCGAATCGCCCTTGCAACAGGGATGACAACCGAAGAACAACATCAGAAACGTCTCGAAGAGCTCGAGATGCTTGATGAAAAGTGCTTGGAAGCCCAACAACACATTGAATTCTACCAATCTAGAATTTCTCGAGCTTTTGACAAAAAGGTTTGATAACGGAGTTTTAGAGAAGGGGACTTGGTCTTAGCTGTCCGACAACCAATGATCCTTAATTCCAAGAAAAAAGGCAAGTTCGAACCTAAATGGAAAGGACCATTTATGGAAGAGATAGTCTATTCAAATGGAGCATATCGTCTTATTACCAAGGAAGGTGCCCTGCTTATGATGCCGATAAACAAGAAATTCTTAAAAAATACTATCCTTAGTATATTTAAGATAACCTATGTATCGAGAAGTTCCCAGAAGAATACTACGTGTGGTATTCTTAGGGATAACCCGATTATTACAAAAAGTTATAAATAAGAAATCCACACTTGGACTCTGAATGTCTTCAAAGTTAGAATGTATCTTATTGTTGATATTGAATTCACCAACCCTCATGAATACTTTTGCTAAGACGAGATTCGACCACTTTGATGAGTCAATCTTTCCTCACAACACCCTTATTGGTGTTTGACAATTTATAATCTTCCACCACAAAATCCCCCACTGATCAAATCAATTAACGATGGATCCACCAAAATTCCTACCCACCAACTTTTGGCAATTTTCAAACTTGGCATGTTAAGTCTTGATCACTTAACATCAAAATCCTCCATCGAGTGGCTAGTACAAGATGGCATTTTCACTGCTATCTGTATTTCACTCCCATTGCTTTCTTGGTCAAACTTATAAAAGTTAGGACCAAAGCCAAAATCCCCTCTCGATTACTTCCATGAACGAAAGGTCCACTTTCAATTTGAGCAGTCAAGCCTATAAAAGTTAGGATTGTCTCCAACCCTACTTAGTCAAACCTGCAGATAGTTAGGACCAAGATCAGATTATCCCTTTTGATAAATGAAAGGCTTCTATCTTTCCTTTTCAGCCAAACCTACAAAAGTTAGGGCCGAAATCAGAATTTTACCTTAATAAATGAGGAATTTTTTTCTTGGATTAAGCAACCAATCCTATAAAAGTTAGGGTTGCTTGAATCTTTCCGATTCTTGAAATAGAGATCCCACTCCTAGTTTCACCTTTCTGATTTCTGGGGATGGAGATCCCACCTCTAGTCTCCTTTGTAACTAGAGATAGAATATAAAACTCTTCCTCTTCAGTTTGGGAGATAGAACATAAAATTCTTCCTCTCTCATTTTGGGTTCATCTTTACCCTAAACAAGACCTGTGGATAGGGTATAAAATCCTTCCTCTCTAGCATCGGTTCGTCTTTACCTTAAGAAAAGACACAATTCTTAACTTCAAATCTGTGCACTTCATGCATAGTGGATTTTATCTTGATCCCTAATTAGAGATAAGTCTATGTCTACTACACGTTATCGGTTTAGTCTTTCACGAATAAAGAAGACACCAGAATACAAATCTAGGGAATTTTATCCCAAAGCCTAAGTAGGGATAAGTCAGCGCGTAACACGCGTTGCCGGGTAGTCTGTTCCCTTGACAAAGACAAAGTCTATGTATTTAAAATCATAGCACCAAGTCTAAGTGAATTAACTCTCTTAGCACAACGTCACATGTGAAACGGGTTTTAATAATTCACATGCTAGCCCGATTCAAACGGCAATTGGTAAAGACACGTCAAATCCATTGATGGCTGAGGATTAGCCAAAAATTCTAAGTCTACATCTAACACACATAGCCAGTTTAGTCTTTCACCGATTGAAAAATATACCAGAATATGAGTCTGGGGAATTTTATCCCGAAGCCTAAGAAGGGGTAAGTCAGCGCCTAACACGCGTTGCCGGGTAGTCTATTCCCGTAACAAAGATAAAGTCTATGTATTCAAAATCATAGCACCAAGTCTAAGTAGATTAACTCTTTTAGCACAATGTTATATGCGGAACGGATTTAAACAATTCCCATGCTAGATCGATACAAACGGTAATCAGTAGAGGCGTATCAAATCCTTTGATGGCTGAGGGTTTGCCAAAAATTCTGTAAGTATTTATTTGTCCCAAATTCAGATAAAAAAATCATGACAAAAGAAGAAACACGCTAGATGAAATACTTGGCTTTCGTTAATCAATCAAGTCAAAATATACAATAGTGGAGTCTTTTAGTATAAGCATAATTGGTGACTAAGAATATGAAGTTCCAACTTGGAAAGTTCATCCGCATAGCCCTGCTCAAGCTCGGCCTACAGATCAGCCCGGACAAAATCTTCAGAAGTGTTCAGTATCTTCGCAGCTTCACCTTTTAACTTGACTAGTCTCTCCTGTGTAGGCCCCGACTTCTCAAGCGTTTGCCCTAAGTTCATCTGCAAAACGGAACCCTCTTGAGACTAAACCTCACTCCCAATGGATGCTCTGAGGTCATGCCATTGCCTCAGCCTGGACTCCAATCGAGAAGACACAAAAGAAGAAGCACCTCTGGCCTTCAACTCCTCCAACTCTTGGAATTCTCGCTCCAAAACAACAAAGTTGGTAGTGAGAGAATCAGCTAGCTCATGTTATCCCTCCTCTCTAATCATCGTCATGTGTCAGGCAAGAGAACGCCTGAACTGATCAAAACAGTATCCCTGATGAAGGATCTTCTTGATCATTCCGTCAAAGAAGGTGACAAAATAACCAACATCCCCACGGAATATGTCTTTGCTTGGGTCGGTGTCGGATAACAGGGCCATGACATGCTCGTATGGAGACAATGGAAGTCCTACAAGTAATTGTGCAGAGGGGTAAGAGACTTTAGAATATGGTGAGAAATTCAAAGCGAATTATAAGCTTACCAGTCCAACAAAGGTCCCTTCAGTTTGATGTCCTGTACTAGGCTCCACTAATCTAATCTCAGCAGGCTCGAGAATAGTAGTGGGCGCAACTATCGACGGTATATCGACATGGCTAGGTGATTCTGCAATGCCCGTCGGGTTTGGGGTAACAGTAGCCTAAAGATGAGAATTGAACGGCTGACCCATAGCCATGCTTCCCTCTAATAGGGAAGAGACAGAACCCTCAGCTAAATTGGGGGTGCCAAAAATCATAGCAGTATCAATCCCAGTGACTGGTCCTATGATTAGAATTCCTTATCGGTCAAATAGAGATTTCGACAAATAAAGAGAATGACGGTGTAAAGGATTACATGCATACATGCAGATAAACCACCCTCAGGTAAACTAGGGATGCCATAAATTGTAGCCGTATCAGTCCTAGTGGCTGGGGCATAAATTGTAGCCGTATCAGTCCTAGTGGCTGGTCCTATGATTAGAATTCCTTATCAGTCAAATAGAGATGTCGAAAAATGAAGAGAATGACAAAATCAGAGATTAGATGCATACCTGTAGATGAACCACCCTCAACGGATGGTCCGGCAGCCTCTCTGGTAGCCTGCTCTGCCAACATCTCAACAAGTAACCTAGTGTTGGATATATAAAAAAAGCTAAAGTTCATAATAGAGAAGTTCAGACTCACTTCTGCTAGTGGCAGGAGGCTCTTCTATCCCGATATTCGTGTCGGCGTTCTTCAATTTGTCTAAATGAGAATGAAGTGCGGAAGTGATTAAAGGGGGAACGGATTCTGAATTGCCTAACTCCTTTAACTACCACTCAAATGGTGTATTACCAATATTAGATATACCTAGGCATAGAATCCTCGGCTCAACGTTGTCATCTTGGCCAGCATCTCTATTTGCCCTAACATACGTAGGCTCATCACTAATAGCATCGCACATTTGCTGCACAAAGCTCGAGCTGTCCAAATGGCCAGGATAGGAGAACACAAAGTCGTATGGAAGTTCGCCTCCTCCATGACTTCCTAAAACACAGAACATGACTAGGTTCAGGGAATCCAGAAGAGCACTATTTTAAAGTTATATGAATAGTGGAGCATTACCTTTTTCCCACCAGCAGTTACGTTGCCACGTAACCCTGCTTCGCGGACGCGCTGACCAATATGCGACGTATGAGCGGTCTTCTTCCGCTTTGGAGGACAAACCTCCACAAGACCAACAGGACGCTCATGTGCAGATTTGGTATGCATCTCGACCTGTGCGGAAGCCTCGGCGTTGGATCGTAATCTCGCGTAACGAAAAATAAGGGGCTCGTGCTCATCAACCATCCTACCTGGAGCGACAAGAGTCATCTTGTTAGGATAAGTAAATAAAACCTTACGTTCCGGTTTTTGAGGAGCCGGTTGAGATCTAGAAAAGGTAAAGCATTGAGACCAATGAGAAAATGCCAGATCCATTAATTCTGAAAAGAAAGAGTCTGACAGACCTGTCTCAGATTCTTCCTCACCAACTCCAAAGTCGGTGTCCATGTCCCTCATTTCCTCTTCAGGAGTCTCATCCTCATCCTTAATAGGAAGGAGCTCATCCTCATCCTCCATCCTATCTTTTCTCGAACGGGAGGGTTTGACAGGTTTCTCCCCCAGCTTCTTTGAAAGCTCAGCCTTACGAGCAGCTTTGATAGTAGTCTGAACCAAGTGCTTGTTCGCGGTGAAAATTGCCTTCATTGAATTCATTGTTATCTCAAGTAATTGTTTTTTGGTTACAAAAGATCCGGTCTTTTTTTTTAGATCCGGTTACAACGAAATCAAAGAAAAAGAAAAAGATTACAACTTTCCTTTCTAACGAATCACGAGCTCCTGTTTTACGGTCGCTCGCTTGTGTGGGTTCTTTGCCAACACCGGGGTTAATCCGTGGACCACCGCGCGATCTAGATCCGGTCGGATCTACACAATTTGACGGGTATTATTTCGCGAAGGAAATAATAGCTGGGGGGGATTAATTCACCAAGGAAATAATCGCCCTTAGTTCTCGGGATCAAAGGCCAAGCTTTGATCCGGAGTATGATCTCGTGTAGATCTCAGATCTGATCTCTCTCTCTCTCGAACTCCTGCCTTTTGTGACGTGGATGCTCGCCGAGAACCAGATCTGAATGTTCAAGTCCTCAAGTCTTAGAAACTCCAAGCTCAATTCTCAATTCGGCAGAGTTTCGGCTCTCAAAGTTCCAACCTTTTACAAATGAACCAAGGGGGCCTATTTATAGGCTCTCTGAACTGTGCCCGCGCACAGATCTGGGCCGGCACACCGAGCCACCCTGAGGTGGCTCGGTTTCGGCCGAGCCCCCCCCTTTGGTGTTGGGTTTCGTCGTTTTGTCGTTGTATCCGTTTTTCGGTTCTGTCCGTGATTCGGTTGACTTAGACTCTGATTTGTTGATCTGATTTGGCAGTAAATCCGATTCCTGATTTGGCAGTAAATCCACTTCTGAGTTCGAGTCCGAAACTGATCTTGATTCGATCGTGATTCGTCCGAGTCTGCCCTTGGATGGATGACTCGTTGACTCTTCAACCCGGTTAGTTTATAGAAGAGTCTGGAATACTTTGGATATGATTGTCCTAACCTTCAGTCGGTATAACGGGACTTCGGAATGGCTTCTGTTCTTGATTCCTTCAATCCTTCAGGCTATTCGGTGCTTTGTCGAATGTCTGTAAGGTTTTCGGTGCTGCATTTATTGTCTGACCGTTGTCGGAATTTCGAATTTGAAGTCGATTCTTGATTTTATGATCTTTAGCTCATGTTTGTTGGTTCAACATAGAACTGACTCTCGAATGTTGACGTTGAGTCTTTATTTGCGACGCTTTGTTCGGCGTAGTGTTGTTGAGTTATCCTTAAGAACATTTAGAAAAATATTCTCCAGGAACTTCTCAACCAAAAATAGGGAACAGTTTATACTCATATACCTTATTGGAGTAATTTCTGTGCCCGAATGAGCTGAACCGTTTCGGAGTAATGATTCTTTCATTGCAACGCATTGATTGGCGTTGACCTAGGGTTACGCGTTGACCGGCGTTGACCCTAGGGTTTTGAACGTCGTACGTTGACTTTTTGATTGCAACGCGTTGACTGGACCAAGGACTGAACCCTCGGTTGATTTGAAGTTGTTTCGATGCTCGATCCAGCTTCAATTTGAATTCTGGTTCAAACCAGGTCTGGTCCGGTTCAACTTGGTCTGGTCCGGTTCAATTTGGTCTTGGTTCAACATTATAAAAGAGGGTTTCTTTCCCCTCATTAGGGCCGGCCCCCCCTCTCTCTCTTTTTTCATTTTTTTCTTCCTTCGAGCATTCGTTCTCCCTCAAAACTTCATAGTTGCATTAGATCTAGTCTTCCTTTGGATCTTTGACTGAAGAATCCCTCAAAAATCTTTATATAGAAATTCCTCTCAGGCCCCTCGAGCACGTGGTCTGAGCCTCTTTCAAGATTTGATTTTTGTCGGATCTTCGAGCTTTCTCTCGGGTAAATCCTCCGCATATTTAGCATATTTCATCCTTAATTCAATTTATGAATTTGTGGGATCGCATGCGAGGGCTAGGATTAAGATTTGGCGCCTCGAGCTCACCTTTCAGGGGGGAGAATTGCAAAAAAAAAGAGGAACTTTTTCCTGGATTTGATCCCTTAATTTATTTTGCAGGTCTCTATGTCTCGTATTGCGAGAGGTCAATCCTATACCGCGTCGGCTGATGGCGTGCCTCCCTCTTATGCTGGTGAGCTATTTTTGGAAATTTACAAATTAGTCCATTTTTTCTTGGAAATTTACAAATTGGTCCTTTTTATCCCCATTTTGTTCTCCTTGGTGAGGCAATCGGGAAGAGCCTTGATTCTCCTTGGTGAGGATCGACGCTTTAAAGATATGTTTTGCTTGGTCAAAACCATATCTCAAAATCAATAAAGGGGGCGTTTTGACGCTGCATTGTGCCTTATAAGGCAGGGATATATTGTCGATATACCCTATCTTATAAATGCGCAATGTGGCGCATAATGTGGCCAAATCGTCTCACCCTTTATAAGGCAGTGACTCTATCTTACCCGTTCGTAGGATGAGTTCAACTTCCTTTTATAATTGAGACTGACAAATGTTTAACTGTTCATTTCCAGTGGGCTATCCTTCTGGAGCATTCTCTTCTCACGTAGTGTACGGGCGTCATGGCGAGTATTATTCGACTTCCGACGATTTTTCTCCTATTCCAGTTACTCCCCAGTTTGCTTCGGGCACGTCGATAGAGGTTGCCCAAGTGGTGAAGGAAGGTGGACATCGAGCTCTTCGACAGTTGATTACAGATGCGCCTTTCGTGAAGGATGCCAGTTCTATTCAACCTCTCACTAGAGATCCGGATGCAATGTTTATTGATGCCGAGCAGTGGCTTCATAAAACTGGCAGTGGTTTCATATATTTGCCGAAGATTCCTCGGCATCGTTCGTTGACTGAGCTCAGGCGTCAGGCTGTGACCCGGGAGATGTCATGGCGCTTGACAGAGGAGCATGAGAGCATTCACTGTGGCTACATCACTCATCAGGTAGCTCCTGGTTCGAGCAGGAGTCATATCACTGGGTTGCATCCTGGAGTATTGGGGTTGGATGCACCTCCGCGTAACGAGCTTCTTGCCTCTGCTTCTATATTGAAGAATCGCCTCGCTGCCTTAGGACGGGAGATGCCTGCGACGCGTCACAGATTTTATGGCTGGGTCCATTCTTTGGACAAGCTTTGGTGGACTCGCATGACGAAGTACGTCTTAAGCCGATGGAGCGAGGAGTTGCACGCTTGTGGTCTATATGCAGCCGTTCGTGCCACTATGTATGGTTTGCCTGTCAGTGCGAAGCATTTCTTCGCTTTGTGTGAGCTTTATACTCCAGATTCGAATACTTTTCTAACCCGGCAAGGGGAGTTGGGCTTGGCCCTCCATGAGATGCACAGGATTTCTGGTTTGCCCATGGGACAGATGCTATACCAGGAATACTTTCCCTCCAACCATGAGTTGAGTCAGCTGAAGGATCGCATGCCCGACCGCTACGAGACTTTATGGGACCTCACATGTCACTATCATATCGCTTTGGCGCAGTCTGAACCTTTAGCGAAGAGGGCTAAATCCCATGTGAGCCAGAAACAGTTTGCGTCTTATTTGTTCAGGAATCTAGAGAGCAATTCTGGCGAGGCTATTTGTGAGCTGGCACCACTCACTCCTTCAGGGGTTAATAGTCTACTGAAGAAGATTGACGCCCATTCCTATACCATTAGCAGTCCTGAGAGTGGTTTTCCTACAGGGACCAAGTTCAAATCATTCTTGTGGCATGCGACCGCGCCGATTCGACCGATGACCCTTCTCGCCGGTTACCTCGCTATCTGGTTAAAGAAATGCGTGGTCCCATATCAGTCTAGTGATATCTTGCCATTGGAGGTGCTCTACCCAGCGGTTCAACTTGCCTACAAAAAGGAACTTTCGCTTCTTCCGGTGATGATGGCTAACATTCATCGAGGGCTTCGACAGATTTCTAGTGCTTTTACACAGAAGGAAAGTGAATCATCGGCTCAGATTCCTACTATTAAGGTGGAGCTTCCGTACACTTATTTGATGGCTTGGTTCGTCCTTCATCGTTCTGATATGATGTCAGTACCGTATGCCACAGACCCCTCCGCTCCCCTGCTTTAACTGGCTGGTGAACATTAGGCCGGGTTATCTGACTTTCCGGGTGAGGGATCAGTGTTTCATAGAGCCATACCTACCCTGCCGATTCGCTCGCCAGTTTGGCTATGATCAGCTTTATGTCGGGAATCCACGACAGCAGCTTCGGACCCACGACGGTTTGGTGGACGGTCTTCGTGCATGGTTGTGGACCGTGACAGGCTGTACTGGTGCTAAGTTCAGTCTCTCGAGTGCTGAGTGGAAGTTGAACCTCACATTCTTAAGCTGCAAGTGGTTATTAGCAGCTAATAAAACTGTCCCCGTGAAGCCGATTGCAGAACTAGAGGCTGAGGAGGCTTCTCAGGTTGATTCTCGTATGATTTAGGAAAATGCTCGGTCACAAAGGGCACGGCACAAGACTCGTCGGATTGACGAAAAGGGAAAGAAGATCTTTAATTCTGCTGATGAGGCTTCAGGCGGAGATTTTGAAGATCACGAGGACTGTCTTGAACGAGGTCAATTTCTTACTTTTTCCTTTTATCTTCCAGAATTATTAAACCTGACAATGGTTTGATGTTTCAGGGACCACAGCTGACCAAGATGAAGAATTTCGTCCTTCTTCCCAGACGAGACCTTCGATTGTTGCTACTGCCGCTAGGCGGAAGAGATTAGCCCACAAGCCGCGTGCAGTTTCGCGAGCATCTGATATGGATTTGGCCAGTGACGATCTTGCCAGTGATGGAGGTAACATCTACCCTATAGACCAACCTCTTGATCATTCAGAACTTTGACTCATGCTTTTCCATTTCTATATAGGAGAGCATGGGGAGAGAGAGATGAGTCTTGATCCTGTTTTTCATGATTTTACATCTTCTGGTGAGCCCGACCCACCGCACCAGGTAGAAAGGCCTGCAGAAGCTGGTGACATTAGGGAGACCGTCGATGTAGGACCCGGTTCGATGAATCCAGGTACATCTACCATTAACAATACACAAAGGAGTTGAATGATTTGGAATTTGTGCATTCCCTAATTGTCTCTATGCTTCTTGCTCTTTTAGATAATTTGCAGGAGGCAAACGTGGATCTTGGGAATAGAGAGGCTGACGCACCCATAAGAGGTAACTCATTTCTATTGGTCGTAGTCTCTTTATTCTCCTTTCGTACTTATATTCTCTTGTGTCAGATTTCTCGACTGATGATTTTGACGAGGAAGGCTTGCTTGTGGACACTCCTATGCTCCACTTTATGTATGGTTCTCCTCAAATTGATGACCAGTTGCCTGGAGATGTATTTCCTGAGTCTACGCTCCCTAAGAATCCCGAGGATGGTTTTTCTGAAGGTACGTAGCTCTTCTCAAGTTAATTATAGGACCAGTCAATTTTTGACTAATGCAACTATAATATGATACATCTGAGAACTCTATTTTGTATTTGACAGGAGTTTTTGTCGAGACTGATCCTGTTGAGCCGGCTGTGGGACCAACTACACCAGTTGATACACCC
>NC_033795.1:66916337-66951604 GCF_001876935.1 Asparagus officinalis
ACCCGGCGACGCGTGTTAGGCGTCGACTTTGGGGTTTTTGGCTAACCCCCAGCCTTCAACGGATTTGATTAGCCTTTACCGACTACCGTTTGAGTCGGGCTAGCATGCGGATTGTCTAAATCCGTTCCGCATGTAACGTTGTGCTAAAGGAATGAACTCCCTTAGACTTGATGCTACGACTTCGAATACGTAGACTTCGCCATTGTTATGGGAATAGGCTACCCAGCAACGTGTATTAGACGCTGACTTATCCCTATTTAGGCTTCGGGATAAAATACCCTAGAATCGAACTCTGGTGTCTTTTTTTCACGGGGAAAAAGACTAAACCGGCGACGCGTGTTAGGCGTCGGCATATCCTTTCTTAGGATTCAGGACGAAATTCCCCATGCGTGTAAGGCATGGATTCTGGTGTTATTAATAACAACCTGCCACAATGTTGAATAAGCGGACGGGTGTTCTTTTTAACGGTTAAGAACTAACCGGCAGCGCGGATTAAGCGCAGACTTATCCTTGCTTAGGTTTCAGGATAGAATACCCCAGAATCGAACTCTGGTGTCTTTTTGTGCGGAAAAAGACTAAACCGGCAGCGCGTGTTAGGCGCAGACTTATCCCTGCTTAGGATTCGGGATAAACTTCCTAGGATGAATCCTAAATTGACAAATTTTGGAAAGATCGGTGCGGGAAAGGAAGAATTTTATATTCTATTTCCCGGTCTTCTTTTAGGGTGAAGGCGAACCCGAAAACAAGGAGGGAAGAATTTTATATTCTATTCCTTGATTCTGGAAAGGAAGAATTTTATATTCTATTTCCAGTGCAAAAGAAACTAGAAGTGGGATCTCCACTCCGAGAATCTAGAAAATCTAGATAAACTTACCTTTTATAGGATTGGTTATCTGATCGGAGGATGAGTTTTTCGTTTATCGAAATGAAATTTCAACTTCGGTTATAACCATGAGAAGGCTTAACCAAAGAGAAAAGAATGGAGTTCTTTCGTTTATCGAAAGGGGGCTCCGAACTGAAAGGTGGACCTCTTGTTCATGGAAAGAGTCAAGAGGGCCAGAAAGACATTTTTTGGTGGACTCACTGTCAATAGAAATTGATCGGTGAGGGATTTTGGCGGTGAAAAAGATTTTGGGTTATCCTCTAGAATATTAAGTGTAATATTCTTCAAGGAACTTCCCGGTAAATGAGTTATCCTGAATGTACTAGGGGTAGTACTTTTTCAGGAACTTCCCATTTATTGGCATTAATTGCCTGTCGCCCTCTTGAGTAATCAGGCGATATGCGCCGTTTGAATAGACTGTGTCTATTACAAACGGTCCTTCCCATTTGGGTTCGAATTTACCTTTCTTCTTGGAGGTGAGAATTATTGGTCGGCGAGCAGCGAGGACCAGATCTCCTTCCTTGAAGCTTCTCTGTCGGACTCTTTTGTTAAAAGCCCTAGATATCCTGGCTTGATAGAACTCAATGTGTTGTTAAGCTTCCAAGCGCTTTTCATCCAACCTCTCGAGTTCTTCGAGGCGTTTTTGATGTTGTTCTTCGGTTGTCATCTCAGTTGCGAGAGCGATCCGAAGAGATGGGATTTGGATCTCCAATGGTAGCACAGCTTCACATCCATATACCAATGAATACGGGGTGGCCCCTGTAGGTGTGCGTATGGTGGTGCGATAAGCCCAGAGTGCTTCACCGAGTTTATCCGTATACCAGCGAATACGGGGTGGCTCCTGTAGGTGTGCGTATGGTGGTGCGATAAGCCCAGAGTGCTTCACCGAGTTTATCGTCCCAGTCTCGTTTATTGGTCTTCACGAGCTTTGACAGGATCTTAATGATCATCTTGTTGAACGCCTCAGCTAATCCATTCGCAGCGGGATAGTAAGCTGTTGACGAAATATCTTCAATTTTGAACTTGTCACAAAACCTGACGAAGGCGTTGCTTATGAACTGTGGACCGTTGTCATGAATGATCCTTCTTGGCACGCCGTGTCGGTAAATGACATGATGCTTGATGAAATTGATGACGTTGTTCGTCTTCACTTCTCTAAGCGGAATCGCTTCAGCCCACTTTGAGAAGTAATCTGTGATCGCGAGGATGAACCGATCACCTTTGACTGAAGGGGGAAAAATAGGACCGACTATGTCCATGCCCCAAGTCTCGAACGGCCAAGACGTGGTTGACGTGTGCAACTGCTCTGGCGGTTGATGCATATAATTCGCATGTATCTGGCAAGCGTGGCATTCTCGTGCGTATTCGATTGCGTCACGAACCATCGTTGGCCAGAAATATCCCATCCTCCTGATGCGATCATACAGTTTAGGACCGGGCTGATGCGCACCACATTCTCCTTCGTGTGCTTCCTTAAGAACTTCCTTTGCTTCTCTGTTCGAAAGGCATCGGAGTAAAAGACCGTCGTACCCTCTACGGTATAATGTATGGGTTTCAGTATTATAGAAGAATCTTGGAGCTCTTCGGCGGATTGATTCCTTTTCTTTTACATCCTCTGGCAAGATACCATATTGGACGTAGTCGATGATAGGAAAACGCCAATCTCGGGACTCAGACCCAATTTGAGTTGAATTCACCTCTTTGGCGTTCACGTTTCTATCCTCTTCTTCTTCAATCTCCGTACTGTATATGGGTACGCAGAGTTGATGCGTCCGTACTGTGACTAACAGCTCAGCTTCGGGAGGCTGTGCCAGTGATACTGCTAGTGCCGCCAGTGCGTCTGCATAAGCGTTCTGGAGACGAGGGATGTATTCAATAAAGAATTCTTCGAAAGATTCTGCCATTTTGATGGCTTCCTGGTGGTACGGGATCAGGTCTTGATTCCTGACTTCATACTCACCGCGAACTTGGTTGACTATCAATTGCGAATCTCCAAAAGCTTCGAGATATTCGACCCCCAGCTCTTTGGCGAAACTGAGTCCAATGAGAAGCGCGTTGTATTCGGCAACATTATTGGAGCACGGACTAGTCAACGAATAAGCCCGAGGCATCACGTGCTTTCCAGGGGAGATTAAGACGACTCCAACTCCAGAGGAAACTGTAGGACATCCCGGGGTTATTACTCTATTAACTGCCCTTGAGGCACCATCGAAGTATAATTGCCATACTTGTTGGTGTGATGTGGTGTTAACCTCGTGGGTTTCATCCGGCAAGTCATCATATACTTCTGCCGTATCTGTGGTCGGGTTTGCCGCCAAAAGGTCACAAATCGCCTGTCCTTTTATCGACTTCTGCTGCTTGAAGTGCAAATCGTATTGGGACAAGAGAAGGGCCCACTTCGCTAGACGCCAATTCATAGAGGCCGGTTGCGTCATAAACACCCGTACTGGATTAACGTTGGAGATAACGTAGATCGTCTGTCCCACCAGGTAATGCCGCATCTTTTGCATCGCAAATACCAATGCAAGGCATTCTTTCTCAATCATCGGATATCGAGACTCAGCGCCTACCAAGGTCCGACTGAGGTAATAAACTGCCTGTTCGTGACCGTTATCATCGTCTTGCGCTAGTAAGGCACTTATCGAGTGGTTCATCGCCTTGAGATAAATCAAGAACGGTTTACCAGATTTCGGTGCAACGAGAACAGGAGGGTTCGCCAGATATGTTTTGATATCTTCGAACGCTTTTTGGAAATTCTGTTGCGGAGCATTATTCGCCTGTTGGCCTCTCTCCGCCTTCTTTCTTCTGAGGAATCGCTCGGCTTGCTCTCCTCGGACCTTCAGATCCTTCCATGTCTTGGACGGTGTTGTCCTCATTGCTTCCAACACGTCCAGTGTGAGGTTGTTGTGGCAAGTCTGGAGATCGGGTCCCGGCAGTTCATCGCCTTGTTCCGGAACCTCTTGACGAAGGTGTCAACCAATTCCCCGTCTTTCTGTTTCTCATCAAGCAACGACCCAATGGATATCTCTGTGTCGTCATCGAAGAAGTTGGCGAGGAATTTGGTCTCCATGTCGTCCCAGCTATTTACGCTTCCTGGCTTGAGGTGGCGATACCAATCGAAAGCGGCTCCACGAAGAGTGCCAACGAAGGACCGTACCATCAGAGGCTCATTACCAGAGATAACTCCCAAGTGCGATTTGAAGTAAATCAAATGCTGGGTGGGTGAACCCATCCCATTAAACGGCGTGAAGTTAATTAGGTTGAACTTCGCCGGATATGGGATTGATTCCCACTCTCTTGGGTATGGACACGGAATGCCTGTTTTCTTCATCTCTTGAGCGGAAATCAACGTATTGATTTTGCTCTCGAGATTTTTAATCTTCAAGTTTTCACCTGTGTTTTCGTTAGCATTCTCATTACCACCCCCTGCATTGACGGGAGGATTATTGGCGTTATGCGTCTCATTCGCATTTGTGTCCTCATCTTCCAAATTAACCGGGTTACGACGATTTGGCTCGCCTTGCTGGTTCGTCAATGCTTAGATTTGTTGGTCATGCATTTCTCTCATGTTTTGCATGGCCATCTGCATTTCGAACCTGAAGGTTTCCTGTTACTTAGCTAAGGCGTCTTCAAGCATTTTGGCCACTTGCTCCGCACTTATCATAAGTGCCTCGCGGGGTTGTCCCTCGCTGGATACCGTATTATCTGATGCAACCGCGGAGCCAGCATCAGATTCTTCATCTTCTGAAGGGAGTCTTGTCCGAACCCTACCATAGGTTGCTCGCTTGATGGTTCCGTACTGCAGACGGGTTCTAGGCCGGGATGCTTTCAGAATCGACTCGAGATTATCCCGTGTCGATGTCCCTTTGCTGGTCATATTGGTGGTGACACTCGAAAATTCTCCATCTTCAACCACCGTTCTTCTTCGTCGGAAACGCCTAGGCCTTGGTTTTGGCGTTTCGGTACTAAGTCTTTCGAAAACCGAAACTCTTTCGGGGACCGCCTTAATGCAGTTGCACTCAGACAATATTGTCCGAATGAGTTTGGAACAGGACTCCTCTTCCTGGTTTTACTCGTTCCCCCAACACGATAGTATAATTCGTCTGCTTGACCTATCGTGTGTTGGCACGACTTCTCAGGTATAACATTATCGTCATCAGATGGTAATGTTTCCTTGTGAGGGTGAACTGCCTTCTTTGGGCTTTCAAAAGTCACGTGCCTCGAAACATGCCTTTTTAGGCGTGAGTTCTCGGCGGGCTCTTGGACTTCAATGCGCAAGTTGGTGCGCATGACTGCCCTGGTCTCTTTGTCATGTTGGAGGTGACGGCGACCCCCAGCATGTTGCGTCGTCCGGGGCTTCTTCATCGGGCCCAAACGATCTTGAACAGGAGCTTTGCCTCTCTCGTCGGGAATCGGACCGAGGCGCTCCAAGACTGACTTTTTCCTTTGGGACGATTCTGCATGATCTCTCGGAGAAGCTATTGGGATTACCGGCGACTTTGGTTGATTCACCGGAGGTTGAACCTTGGCTGGAGGCTGCTTCGGCCTCCACACTTGGCGGGTTGATGACGGCTTCTTGGCCACTTTTTCTCCCTCTAATTTCTTGGCCTCCTGCACAAGAATTTTTGCTCGCGCGAGTAACGCGCGGCGTTTGTGAATCCACTCTTCAAGTGTCGAACGATTCCGTTTGACCCGGATCCATTCGTTCGTTGGCGGCTTGGAGGAGCTGCCTCCAATTTCTTGGCCTCCTGCACAAGAATTTTTGCTCGCGCGAGTAACGCGCGGCGTTTGTGAATCCACTCTTCAAGTGTCGAACGATTCCGTTTGACCCGGATCCATTCGTTCGTTGGCGGCTTGGAGGAGCAGCCATTCTTCAGTTGTTGAGGTTGTTTGCCTCTCCTATTCTTCAGATCCGCGTTGTAGCGGACCCCGTCCGTAGACTCCATCGCCTTAGCGAGTTGCCGCGCAAGGCTTCTTGTTCTTCTTCAGAGAGCGGGAAAGCTAGGATTCTTTCGTCATCTTCTCCTGGGATAGCAGAGACCTCGTAGCAAGACTTCCCTTTCCCTTTGGACTTCTTCTTGGATGACGACCCGGCCCATTGTTCATCTTCAATCAGCCGCGTTGTAGCGGACCCCGTCCGTAGACTCCATCGCCTTAGCGAGTTGCCGCGCAAGGCGTTGACGTTACCATCAGGTTTGTCGAGAACCAGATCTGAATGTTCAAGTCCTCAAGTCTTCAAAACTCCAAGCTCAATTCTCAATTCGGCAACTTCTTCTTGGATGACGACCCGGCCCATTGTTCATCTTCAATCAGGTCGGGGTAAACCCAGAGGATTTCGCCGTTTGGGGCTGTATGTGGCACAAGTACTTTTTGGCGCTGTCCATGCGGGTCGTCGTTTACTGTCTTCATTCCCACTTTGGTGATGCGTTTTGGTTCAAACCACGCTGTGGGCACTGATCCAAAGCTGATTGAAACCGCGTTTGCTCCAACATTCTTGGACGGCTTCGGGGTTATGACGCCTTCATCAATTAGCGCCTGGATCTTATCCTTAAGATGGAAGCATGACTTCGTAGGGTGATGGACCGCTCTATGGTATGCACAATATTTCGGATCCATCACTTTGCTAGCCCCTTCTTGATCCACAATCGTTGGCAGCTAAATTTTGTTGTTCTCCAACAGGTACTTAAAGATGCCGGGAACTTCGTCATCTTTGAAGGAGTACACTTTGGGAAATCTTGGCTCTAAAGACTTCTGCTTCTGAGGCCGCTGTTGCCATTGTGACTGCGATTGTTGTAGCGCTCGTTGCTGCTGCTGCTGTTACTGAGGTTGCAATTGAAAGATTTGATTAGCATCAACTGCATTAGCATGTGCCTTACCTTTCCCCCGTGGGATGAAATTCTGTGCTGGAGCATTTGTCGCCTGCTGGCCTCTCTCCGCCTTCTTTCTTCTGAGGAATCGCTCGGCTTGCTCTCCTCGGACCTTTAGATCCTTCCATGTCTTGGACGGTGCTGTCTCCATTGCTTCCAAGTGATCGGGTCCCGACAGTTCATCGCCTTGTTCCGGAACCTCTTGACGAACGTGTCAACCAATTCCCCGTCTTTCTGTTTCTCATCAAGCAACGACCCAATGGATATCTCTGTGTCGTCATCGAAGAAGTTGGCGAGGAATTTGGTCTCCATGTCGTCCCAGCTATTTACGCTTCCTGGCTTGAGGTGGCGATACCAATCGAAAGCGGCTCCACGAAGAGTGCCAACGAAGGACCGTACCATCAGAGGCTCATTACCAGAGATAACCCCCAAGTGTGATTTGAAGTAAATCAAATGTTGAGTGGGTGAACCCATCCCATTAAACGGCGTGAAGTTAATTAGGTTGAACTTCGCCGGATATGGGATTGATTCCCACTCTCTTGGGTATGGACAAGGAATGCCTGTTTTCTTCATCTCTTGAGCAGAAATCAACGTATTGATTTTACTCTCGAGATTTTTAATCTTCAAGTTTTCACCTGTGTTTTCGCTAGCATTCTCATTACCACCCCCTGCATTGACGGGAGGATTATTGGCATTATGCGTCTCATTCGCATTTGTGTCCTCATCTTCCAGATTAACCGGGTTACGACGACTTGGCTCGCCTTGCTGGTTCGTCAATGCTTGGATTTGTTGGTCATGCATTTCTCTCATGTTTTGCATGGCCATCTGCATTTCGAACCTGAAGGTTTCCTGTTGCTTAGCTAAGGCGTCTTCAAGCATTTTGGCCACTTGCTCCGTACTTATCATAAGTGCCTCGCGGGGTTGTCCCTCGCTGGATACCGTATTATCTGATGCAACCGCGGAGCCGGCATCAGATTCTTCATCTTCTGAAGGGAGTCTTGTCCGAACCCTACCATAGGTTGCTCGCTTGATGGTTCCGGACTGCAAACGGGTTCTAGGCCGGGATGCTTTCAGAATTGATTCGAGATTGTCCCGCGCCGATGTCCCTCTACTGGTCATGTTGGTGGTGACACTCGGAAATTCTCCATCTTCAACCACCGTTCTTCTTCGTCGGAAATGGTTGCACTCAGACAATACTGCCCGAATGAGTTTGGAACAGGGGCATTGAGTTTCCTGTTCTCGGGGACTCCTCTTCCTGGTTTTACTCGTACCCCCAACACGATAGTATAATTCGTCTGCTTGACCTATCGTGTGTTGGCACAACTTCTCAGGTATAACATTATCGTCATCAGACGGTAATGTTTCCTTCTGAGGGCGGACTGCCTTCCGGGGACCGCCTTAATGCAGTTGCACTCAGACAATACTGCCCAAATGAGTTTGGAACAGGGGCATTGAGTTTCCTGTTCTCGGGGACTCCTCTTCCTGGTTTTACTCGTACCCCCAACACGATAGTATAATTCGTCTGCTTGACCTATCGTGTGTTGGCACGACTTCTCAGGTATAACATTATCGTCATCAGATGATAATGTTTCCTTCTGAGGGGGAACTGCCTTCTTCGGGCTTTCAAAAGTCACGCGCCTCGAAACATGCCTTTTTGGGCGTGAGTTCTCGGCGGGCTCCTGGACTTCAATGCGCAAGTTGGTGCGCGTAGCTGCCCTGGTCTCTTTGTCATGTTGAGGGTAACGCGCTCAATTTGTGGACCTCTCGTTCATTGGGGGAATCGAGAGGGGATTTTGACTGTGGTCCTAACTGTAAGAAGGTTTGACCAAGTGGGTACTTTACGTCCAGACTCTAACAGAGAGAGTGTTGAGTGCATAGACATGGTGAGAATGGGAGTTCTTATTCATTACATTGCTGTGGTTTTGGGAACTTCCCGTTACATAAATCGTCCACCCCCAGTTTCCTCTGCGGAACTGGTTCGGACATTATTATCAGTTAACTAACCGGGTTATCCTTAAGAATATTAGCTTAATATTCTCCAGGAACTTCCCGTCAAAAGTGGGGAAACAGTTTAGACTCATATACCTATTGGAGTATCAGGGAGTAGTTTAACCTCTTATACCGGTCGGAGGATTGAGAAACAGTTTATACTCGTATACTCTTTGGAGTTTTGCCGTTCTCAATTGGCTTACCTTAGCGTTATGACGCCGGCTTCAACCAAGGTCTGAATGCTATTCTTGAGAGCAAAGCAATCCTTGGTGGGATGAACGACCCTCCTGTGGTATGCACAGTACTTTGGGTCCGTAGTGTTGTCAGCTTCCTCCTGATTTGTGATAGGTGGTAGCTTGATCTTGTTACCTTCAAGGAGGGATTCGAAGATGGCTGGAACGTCTTCGTCCTTGAAGGAATACTCTCTTTGGAGTCTCGGACCCGAAGTCTTTTGCTGCCTTCGGGATTGCTGTTGTGACGCTTGATTAGCACCACCAGTAGCTGCAGGTGTTTTGCCCTTACCACGAGAGGCGAAATTTGAGTCCAGCGGATTAACCGTCGGTTGGTTCCTCTCGGCCTTCTTCCTTCTAAGGAATCGCTCAGCCTGCTCCCCTCGGGCCTTCAGATCCTTCCAAGTGTCAGACGGTGCTGTTCCCATTGCTTCCAACACGTCCAACGCAAGGTTGTTGTGGCAAGTTTGGAGGATGAATTCCTCTGTGATCGGGTCCCGGCAATTCATCGCCTTGTTCCGGAATCTTTTGACGAAGGTATCGACTAACTCTCCGTCCTTCTGCTTCTCATCGAGCAACGATCCGATAGATATCTCGGTGTCGTCGTCGAAGAAGTTGGCCAGGAACTTGGTCTCCATGTCATCCCAGCTGTTTACGCTGCCTGGCTTGAGGCGGCGATACCAATCGAAGGCGGCTCCGCGAAGAGTGCCGACGAATGACCGCACCATCAGAGGCTCATTACCAGAGATCACCCCCAAATGCGATTTGAAGTAAATCAAATGCTGGGTAGGTGAACCCATCCCATTAAACGGCGTGAAGTTAATTAGATTAAACTTCGCCGGATATGGGATCGATTCCCATTCTCTTGGGTATGGGCAAGGAATGCCTGTTTTCTTCGTCTCTTGAGCGGAAATTAGTGTGTTGATTTTGCTCTCGAGGTTCTTGATCTTCAGGTTTTCGCCGGTTTCTTCGCCAGCATTCTCATTACCACCCCCTGCGTTGACGGGAGGATCATTGGTGTTACGAGCATTTGTATCCTCATCTTCCACATTAATCGGGTTACGATGATTCTGCTCGCCTTGTTGGTTCGCCAATGCTTGGATCTGTTGGTCATGCATTTCTCTCATCTGCTGCATGGCCATCTCCATCTCAAATTTGAAACTTTCTTTCTGCTTAGCCAAAGCGTCTTCAAGCATCTTGGCCATCTGCTCCGCACTTATCATCAGGGCCTCGCGGGGTTGTCCCTCGCTGGATACTGTATTATCTGATGCCACCGCGGAGCCGGCATCAGATTCTTCATCTTCTGAAGGGCGTCTTGTCCGAACCCTACCATAGGTTGCTCGCTCTATGGTTTCGGACTGCAGATGGGTTCTAGGGCGGGATGCTCTCAGAATCGACTCGAAATCATCTCGTGCCGATGTCCCCTTGCTGGTCATGTTGGTGGTGACCCTCGGAAATTCTCCGTCTTCAATCACCCTTCTTCTTCATTGGAAACGCCTATGCCTTGGTTTTGGCGTCTCCGCACTGAGTCTTTCAAAAACTGAAACTCTTTCGGGGACCGCCTTAATGCAATTGCATTCCGACAATACCGCCCGAATGAGTTTGGAACAGGGACATTGAATTTCCCGTTCTCGGGGACTCCTCTTCCTGGTTCTATTCGTACCCCCAGCACGATAGTACAACTCGTCATTTTGACAGTCAGAGTAACCTATCGTGTGCGGGCACGCCTTCTCAGGTACAACACAATCATTATCAGATGATAATGTTTCCATCTGAGGTTGACTTGCCTTCTTTGGGCTTTCAAAGGTTACCCGCCTCAAAACATGCCTTTTTGGGCGTGAATTTTCGGCGTGATCTTGGACTTCAATGCGCAAGTTAGTGCGCGCAGCTGCCTTGAGCTCTTTGTCATACTGGAAGTGACGACGACCCCCAGTGTGTTGAGTCGTTCTGGGCTTCTTCATCGGGCCCAAACGCTCGTGAACTGGAGCTTTGCCTCTCTCATCCGGAATTAGACCGAGGCGCTCTAAAATTGGCTTCTTCCGTCGGGATGATTCTGCATGATCTCCCGGAGAAGCTATTGGGATTACCGGCGACTTTGGCTGATTCACCGGAGGTTGAACTTTGGATGGAGGCTGCTTCGGCCTCCACACTTGGCGGGTTGATGACGGCTTCTTGGCCACTTTTTCTCCCTCTAATTTCTTGGCCTCCTGCACAAGAATTTTTGCTCGCGCGAGTAACGCGCGGCGTTTGTGAATCCACTCTTCAAGTGTCGAACGATTCCGTTTGACCCGGATCCATTCGTTCGTTGGCGGCTTGGTCTTCGAGTGTCGAACGGTTCCGTTTGACCCGGATCCATTCGTTCGTTGGCGGCTTGGAGGAGCAGCCATTCTTCAGTTGTTGAGGTTGTTTGCCTCTCCTATTCTTCAGATCCGCGTTGTAGCGGACCCCGTCCGTAGACTCCATCGCCTTAGCGAGTTGCCGCGCAAGGCGTTGACGTTACCATCAGGTTTGTCGAGAACCAGATCTGAATGTTCAAGTCCTCAAGTCTTCAAAACTCCAAGCTCAATTCTCAATTCGGCAGAGTTTCGGCTCTCAAAGTTCCAACCTTTTACAAATGAACCAAGGGGGTCTATTTATAGGCTCTCTGAACTGTGCCCGCGCACAGATCTATAGGTGGCCGGCTCTGGGCCGAGCCACCCATGGGTGGCTCGGCCTTGGCCGAGCCCCCCTTAGGCGTTTTCCATTTTCGGTTCAGTCCATGATCCGGTTCTGTGGTTGATTTATCCGGACTTGAATCGTTGACCTGATTTGGCAGTAAATCCAATTCCTGATTTGGCAGTAAATCCACTTCTGAGTTCGAGTCCGAAACTGATCTTGATTCGATCGTGATTCGTCCGAGTCTGCCCTTGGATGGATGACTCGTTGACTCTTCAACCCGTTAGCTTCATTCCGCACGCGAGTGGATCTATTCCGTTGTTTGCGTGCGATTCGTTAACCTCGTCGCCTCGTTGGTTCGTCGGCTTGTGCTGAGCTGTGCTAAGGGATCTATAAGCAATTTTATACGCCTACAGTGCTCAGCCTCCAACTCCGAGAGGCCCTTCACATCCAGAAGCTCGTTGGCAGAAAGAATCTATTTTCAACTGAGAAAAGTAAGGAATGGTTTGCATTTGGATGAAGGAAGGGCGAAATACGCGCCGGTGCAACCCGTCATAGTCAAGAGCCATGCTCGGGCGCCATTGATAAGGCCTCCTTCAGTCCTCAAGCCTCGGTTCGGGTTCTCAACATATAGTTGGTCATAACCAAACTGACGAGCGAAACAGCAAGGGAGATAAGGCTCTATGTGGCAACAACCTTTCACCCGAAGGACGAGGTATCCGACGCGAATGTTCACCAACCAACGGAAGCAACCAATATCAAGGGAAGTCCTACCAGCCCCTGGTTTCTCCTCATCAATCTATACGTCATCATAACAACCGGAGAAGTGAGGAAAATATTTGAAGAATTCCCAGCACTTACGAACTTGAAGCTCTCGTTGTGCCTCAGTGAAGGTCTTCGCAAACCATTTGCTCTCCTCTAACAACTGTAGAAAAGGAACAGAGGCATCGACAGTACTAGGTGCCGACATCAAATCAGGACGATGAAGGACGAGCCATTCCATCTAGTACATATACGGAAGCTCAACCTTTTCTGAGAGAATCTCTGTTGAAGGTTCAGAACCTACATGTGTAAAACCATCGACCAAATATCTAAGCCCACAATGAATATAGGCAACCATCGCCGGAAGAAGAGAGAGATCCTTCCCATAAGCCAGCTGGACAGCAGGGAAGAGGACCTCAACAGGCAAAGCATCAAAAAACTGATATGGGACGACGCATTTCTTCAACCAAAAGGCGAGATACCCCGCTAGAAGAGTGTTAGGTCGAATAGGCTTCTGTGCATGACAAAGGAACGTACGAAATTTATTCCCCGCCGGAAAAGAACCCTCAACACCAGCGCTAGTAAATGAACAAGCGTCGGCCATCTCAATTAAGTTATTAATGGCAGAAGGTGTCAAAGGGGCCAACTCACAAATGGTCTCGCCCGAACTGCTCTACAAATGCTGAAATAAATAATCAGCAAACTGCTTCAAGCTGACCTGCTTCTTCCTCTTCGCTAGAGGACTCACCCTGACTAGGGATGTATGATAATGACATGTAAGGTTCCAGAGCGTGTCATACATGTCGGAGGAATCTCTCTTTAGCTGTCCTAGCTGTAGGTTAGAGGGAAAGTACTCCTGATATGGGTAATCTCCTATTGGAAGACCAGAAATCTTGTGCATCTCATAGAGAGATAACCCCAACTCTCCACTGCAAGTCAAAAAAGTGTTACTATCAGGGTTATAAGACTCCAGCAATGCCAAGAAATGAAAACTACTGACCGGGAATCCGTACATAGTGGCTCGTATAGGTGCATACAATCCGCTGTGTTTCAGTTCACTCTCCTAACACCCCAAAACGTAACTAGTCATATGAGTCCACCATTTTTTAGGCGATGAATATGACCAACCGAAGCATCTGAATTCCTTCAGGGGTAACTTCCTCCCAAGCCTAGCTAGACGATTCCTCACAGTAGGGCGGCTGCTGACACCTCGTCTGGTGGTGCTGTATCAAGTCCCAGAATCCCCGGTCGAAGGCCATGAATATAACTATATCCATCTGAACCTGCGGTCTTATGGTGGGAAACAAAGCCACAGTGAACTCGGTCATGGTCATCTGTAAGATTCCAAGACATCTGCCGTCGTACAGCATGCATTTCCAAATGAGCGAGAGAATACTGACGGGGAATAGAGGGGATGTATAAGAGGCTCCCGCCATCATCATTCAACCAATCCTCATCATCAAGAGTTAATTTAGCCGGATCCCCAGCATGGTCACCGAATAAATAATCAGGCTTCTCTAAAGCCTGGGTAGAAATGGAGTCTTTAGTAAAGGCTAAAAGTACCCTAATGTCACTAGGAAAGAACCCTAGAGGGAGGTGAATAGGGTTTATGCTAATCTAATCCGATTTATGCCAAATTAAAACTTCACAAACAAATATATCCTAGCACAAGAGATATGAACAATATATGCGCAAGGATAATAAACCAAGGGCAATATGAACACGAACAAGATAGTGGTAATATAAACAATAAACAATAGACAAAGGCGATATAAGATATGAACACAAAAATAAGTGCGTCAACGGAATCACAAACAAATGATATGATCACGGAGTTTGGTCCCCACGACCTACGTCTCCGCTCCTCACCTCGATGAGATCTCTACTATCACAACCGGGTTTTCTACGCTCACCCGAATAATGTTTACACCTCACACTCGGTTTTCTAGTTCACTGAAAACTTTACAATCCACACTCTTGCAATCACACTCACTACCACCTCAAGTGTTGTTCTCTAGCCCGTGTCTCCCTCAAGTGTTATGAATTACAACCTACCTCTAGGCATTACCACCTACCCCACTCCTCCTGGGACGACCCCGTCTCTCACCACACACTCCTCTCATTGTACAAGTGTATTACAAAGTGTATCTCACAATGAATCTCACAATACAACAAATTTTTTTCTCTATGATAGATGAGAACTCAATGTAGGCTCACTCTCTAAGTCATACAATCCCACAACCCAATTATACAATATATGCAAATACAATAAGCTCAATAGGTTGTGTGTGAGCAAAGAGATAAATCAAATCAACTAAACTCAATATAAATACTAGGTTAATAAAATGATAATCAAACAATATAAATTGTAAAGCTAGATTGAGTTTAGGAGAACTTCTCTATAGATGACAAGAGGGAGAGAGAGAAGAGTTGAAGCTCAAACACAAATGGTGATCTCCACTAGCTCTTGTGAAATTATCTTCACAAACAAACTCTTGTAAACAAAACACTAAACACCCTTGAAAACTCTTTAAACCTCTTTTAAAACTTTTCTTAATTATGAAAATAGAGCTGGGTATAATGGGGTATTTATAGGAAACCCCAAAGATCAAGAAACCCCAGAAAAAATACCAAAAAATCAAAACATGACAAAGACTAAAAAAACTAGCCGTTATGCCATCAGTCGACTGACGGTTTCCATCAGTCGACTGATGAGCTGACCGTTAGAGGCATTTTCCAGCTCATCAGTCGACTGACGACCTTATCAGTTGACTGATGAACTCATCAGTCGACTGATGATCTCAGTCGACCAAAACAAAATAGAATTTTTTAACATTCCGGGCGATTTTTTTAGTCGACTGAACATATTCATCAGTTGACTGATAACACTGTATCAGCCTAATTTGAATAGTAAAACTAATTTTTGAAGTATCTTTAAAAATAGCAAATAAATTCCAAAAAATGTAAAACTTTGGGAAGTCATTGTAAACATGTAAATGAACATGTTACAAAAAGAATTTTTGGAATTGTACTTCTCAATAGTGAAAACTCATCATTTTCAAATATGTCCAAATACATGAAAACTAAACATACATGTTTTTGTCATTTGACGTAAACACAATATTGAAACTTTTGTAAAATGATTTTATAGACTTAATGTATTGATATAAACTGATATTAAAGTTTATAAACTAATAAAACAATATTTTATCAAAAACACCTATATTTTAATAAAATCAACAAATACGTGTGTGTGTGATTAATATGAGCTTAAAGTATCTACACACAAGTATAAATCTAAAACTAAATTACCCAAGCTTGATAGATCTTCAATATGCTTGACTTGGTTGTGGATGTAGCTTGATCTTGAATATGACTTGATGTGCAATGTCTTCATTCCACTATTCCGCCAACCTCCATTTGATGTGATCGTGAAGGCTTAAACCATCCAACCTCTAACTTTGTTGTTTGTCTAGAATACCTAATAAGAAACACAAACACTAGATAAATAATATTAGGAATTGTTTGTAATCGTCAAAACAAGATTAGAAGATATAGGCTCATAACATAAGACCTAACAATCTCCCCCTTTTTTTATGATGACAAACAATCTACACAAAGTGTATATAAGATAAGCAATAAAGCACAATACTCTTAAAATATACTCACAATATTTCTCCCCCTTTGACAACATCAAAAAGTGGAAAACAAAAGAAGAAGAGAGCGAAAGCTCCCCCTACCAATATGCATAGGTGGGTATAAAAACAAATATAGGGATTGCTCCCCCTATCAAAATGACTTATGGAATATATGCAATGATGACCAAGGCAAATATATGTGCACAAGTATAGATGGAAAATATGCTAAGAACAACTCACATACAAAAAGACAATGAAAACACATATTGATATGTCATTATGAAATAATGTCTTATTATACAAACAAAAAAACCATGTTTAAAAGTAGATTTATGAAATCAAAAGAAAAAGAACATGAGAATCATGAAAAAAGTTTTTAAATAAAAATAAATCAACCAATGAAATCATAAATCACAAGATTTAAAACCAAAAATGATGTCTGATCAATAAAAGAATTTTTTTTTATAAAATTTGATCAAACCACATAAAGAATACATTATAAAGCATATTTAAAATTCGAATCATCTATTTGTGCTATATAATGAATTCAAAGCAACGAATCAAAACAAATTTTTTTAACAAAATGCAAGAGAGGCAACAATATATCAAGCTCTTAAGCTTGTTCTAACCCATATAAACATTTTAGCACCCGGTAAATAAGATTTGGGAATAAACACCCAATAAATCCGGAGGGTTATATAAACACAAACCTCTCATCAAAAATCAAAACAAATAAAATGAAAAATGAAAGTTTTGACTTAAAAATTTTAATAAACCAAGAAATAAAAAATAAAAACATTTAAAGATCTTGGTTTACAAATCAAAAAGGTTTTGGGACCCAAATATTATTGGTGCAGAAAAACTTAGGGACATGACCCCTATCCATAAAGCTCAAAGCCCTATGGTTATGAACCCTCTTGGGCTCATTTGGTGCACGAACACGGTCAAAGCAAAAATTGTACAAATGATCTTTCCGATTACAATAAGTGCAATGAAAGAGGCCCATATGATTTTGTTGACCATAAACAAATGCACGGGAACCATTTGCAAAAATAGGTTGTTCTTTAAAATTATTTTGCAAACAGGAAACTCTATTTAAATCAAAACAAAATTTGGCCAAATGACCAAATCTACCACAATAATCACATCTATACACATGGGCATGCTTATGATGAACATGATGAGTGTGTGCATGTACATGTGAATGTGATAAAGAAACTTGATGAGATGCACAAGGAGCATTAGCATTTTTAGGTTTATGTGCATCATAGCAAAACTTAGCTAAATGGTCTTTACGGCCGCAAATAGAACACTTATAAGCTAGTAATAGATGAGATCAACTTTTCATTTTCTAAATTTAACAAGTCATTAATCTCTTTAAGCATAGTATTTTCTTTTGTAATGACATCGAATTTGGACACTAGCTTCTCATGATCGGATTTCAAATTAATATGCTTACTTTTTAAATCAATAAAATTATTTTGCAATTTCTTGTAGGCATGCGCTAATCTATCATATGCACAAGCGAGATCATTAATAGAAAGATCACTTTCGGACTCGGAATCGCTTATCACACTAGGGTTATCCCCTAGTAGACATGTGCATGATGCTCCTCTATCACTTGAAGTTGATTCTGCCACAACTTGTCGAATCTCCTCCAAATCTCCTTGATGTACTTCAAAAAGTTTCCAAATCGTGTAAGCACTATCAAAATGAGCAAGTTCGTTAGAAATACATGGTTCAAAAGTATTATGCAAGAATTCTAACACTAACTTGTTCATTGTAAATATTTTCTTATCATGATTGCTCCACTTGGATTTCTCCAATGTGGGCACAATATAAGCATAATCAATAACTTCCTATAAGTTGATATTTCTAGATTCAACAAATATTTTAAATCTAGAGCACCATTGAGAATAAGGGAAATTCCTATATTTTGGAGCAATATTTGGATCAAAGCCTAAACGAAATGTATCTATATTCATGATATATATGCGAATATATGCATGCAAGACAACAATAAATCTCAAAATTAGATTACCACAAAAAGATAAGTTGGATCTTTAACTCAAGATAATTAAACCTTAAATCAAGGAGCACCAAGCTCTGATACCAATTGAAAGTACCCTAATGCTACTAGGAAAGAACCCTAGAGGGGGGTGAATAGGGTTTATGCTAATCTAATCCGATTTATGCCAAATTAAAACTTTACTAACAAATATATCCTAGCACAAGAGATATGAACAATATATGCGCAAGGATAATAAACCAAGGACAATATGAACACGAACAAGATAGTGGGAACATAAATAATAAGCAATAGACAAAGGCGATATAAGATATGAACACAAAAATAAGTGCGCCAATGCAATCACAAACAAATGATATGATCACGGAGTTCGGTCCCCACGACCTACGTCTCAGCTCCTCACCTCGAGGCGATCTCCACTATCACAACCGGGTTTTCTACGCTCACACGAATAACGTTTACACCTCACACTCAGTTTTCTAGTTTACCGAAAACTTTACAATCCACACTCTTGCAATCACACTCACTACCACCTCAAGTGTTGGTCTCTAGCCCGTGTCTCCCTCAAGTGTTAGGAATTACAATCTACCTCTAGACATTACCACCTACCCCACTCCTCTTGGGACGATCCCGTCTCTCACCACACACTCCTCTCGGTGTACAAGTGTATTACAAAGTGTATCTCACAATAAAGCTCGCAATACAACAAATTTGTTCTCTACAATAGATGAGAACTCAATGTAGGCTCACTCTCTAAGTCACACAATCCCACAACCTAATTATATAATATATACAAATACAATAAGCTCAATAGGTTGTGTGTGAGCAAAGAGATAAATCAAATCAACTAAACTCAATTTAAACACTAGCTTAATAAAATGATAATCAAATAATATAAATTGTAAAGCTAGATTGAGTTTAGGAGAACTTCTCTATAGATGACAAGAGGGAGAGAGAGAAGAGTTGAAGCTCAAACACAAATGGTGATCTCCTCTAGCTCTTGTGAAATTATCTTCACAAACAAACTCTTGTAAACAAAACATTAAACACCCTTGAAAACTCATTAAACCTCTTTTAAAACTTTTCTTAATTATGAAAATAGAGCTGGGTATAAGGGGGTATTTATAGGAAACTCCAAAGATCAAGAAACCCCAGCAAAAAGACCAAAAAACTAAAACATGACAAAGGCTGAAAAAACTAGTTGTTATGCCATCAGTCGACTGACGGCTTCCATCAGTCGACTGATGAGCTGACCGTTAGAGGCATTTTCCAGCTCATCAGTCGACTGACGACCTTATCAGTCGACTGATGATCTCATCAGTCAACTGGTCAGTCGACCAAAACAAAATAGAATTTTTTTTACATTCCAGGCGATTTCTTCAGTCGACTGAACATATTCATCAGTCGACTGATAACACTGTATCAGCCTGATTTGAATAGTAAAACTAATTTTGAAGTGTCTTTAAAAATAGCAAATAAATTCTAAAAAATGTAAAACTTTGGGAAATCGTTGTAAACATATAAATGAACATGTTACAAAAAGAATTTTTAGAATTGCACTTGTCAATAGTGAAAACTCATCATTTTTCAAATATGTCCAAAAACATGAAAAATAAACATACATGTTTTTGCCATTTGACATAAACACAATATTGAAACTTTTGTAAAATGATTTTATAGACTTAATGAATTGATATTAACTGATATTAAAGTCTATAAACTAATAAAACAATATTTTATCAAAAACACCTATATTTTAATAAAATCAACAATATGTGTGTGTGATTAATATGAGCTTAAAGTATCTAAACACAAGTATAAACCTAAAACTAAATTACCCAAGCTTGATAGATCTTCAATATGCTTGACTTGGTTGCGGATGAAGCTTAATCTTGAATATGACTTGATGTGCAATGACTTCATTCCACTATTCCGCCAACCTCCATTTGATGTGGTCGTGAAGGTTCAAACCATCCAACCTCCAACTTCGTTGTTTGTCTAGAATACCTAATAAGAAACACAAACACTAGACAAACAATATTAGGAATTGTTTGTAATCATCAAAACAAGATTAGAAGATGTAGGCTCATAACATGAGACCTAACAAAGGTAGCATCGGTAATCAGCTGGCGTAATGAACGGTGGCCCCCATCTCGTATCAATCGATGAATCTCCTCGGGATGATTCTCATTAAACTGAGGGGTCAGACCAATAGCTTGCTTGTCAACACTAGCAATGAATGCTCCCTGTTACAACTGCTCGTAGAATAAGGTGGAAAGCCATCTGCAGGGAACTCAACTGCAACACAAAATTGGAAAATTATTCTTAAATTATACAAGGATTGAATTCATCTTACAAGCTAGCAAGATAGAGTCACTCCTTGGATGAATGGCGAGACGATTCTGATTGTCTTACACGGGAAGGGTGGTATGCACCATCACATGAACAATGTGATAATATACTTCATCCTACGTAGTGTAATACAATGTAGAATCACCCCATATACCTGAAGACGTGAATTAGCCAAGCAATACGCGTCTTTTGAAGCCTCAGGCCCTGCAAAGGAGGACGTTGGCTCTTCCCGAATGACCCGCGAAGGAGCCAAACGAGGGTACAACGAAACTCAAAGTCATCCCAAAACCTCGATCCCCGCGAAGGAGGACGTTGGCTCTTCCCGAATGACCCGCGAAGGAGCCAAATGAGGGTACAACGAAACTCGAAGTTATCCCGAAGCCTCAATCCCCACAAAGGAGTACGTTGGCTCTTCTCGAATGACTCGCGAAGGAGCCAAACGAGGGTACAACGAAACTTGAAATCATAAAAGCTCACCCCCGTATGAGGAAGCTACGGGAGCCTCCCTCTCTCTATGCTGAGACGATGAGCGACTCCTATGAAAGCGTGGTCAACATAGAGACATGGTTAACCTGCAACGAAAATCAACGAGTCAGGTACAATCATGAATTCGAAAACCCGAAATAAAAAGGAAAATTCTGAATTTTAACCAAAATTCTACAAATAAAACGAGATTTTATGGTTAAAGTCTAATTAAATCTACGGGTTCCATACATGCAAACAATGTGTTCAATTTGCATTTAAAACCCTCATGATCAACTTTGGGGTGAAATACCCAAAATAACCCTCATGTTTGAGGCTCAACTTTGGCCATGAACACATTTAAAATTTGGCCATGGGTATGTAGCCCAAACTCATGAAATTTTAGCCCCAAAATTTTAGCCTTTTCACAAAAAAGCCCCTCAACAAATTTTTGGCCTTTATGCACATAAAACCCCCAACAAATTTTAGCCTTTTTGCATGAAGCACCCCTCACAATTTTTTTGGCCAAATTAGCATACAATCTAAGCCCTAAAATTTTAGTCCTCTTGCATAACACCCCGTCAAAGTTTTGGCCCACTTATGCACAAAAGACCCCCAAAACATTTTGGCTATTAATTTTGCATAAAAACCCCTCAAAATTCGGCCATGTTCAAAACCCATCTTCAAGATTCCATCTTTTTCACAAAACCTATTTCATGAGAGTAAAAAAGCCACAATCTTTGCATACAAATTCATGATTTCGTGATTACATACCCGCACTACAAGAGTAAAGTTTCAATCTTTACATCCAAACCATAAACTTTTAGACCAAAATCAAGTGTGCAACATAGAGGGGATGAAAAATAAACTTACCCAACTTAAGTACCCAAGTATTGAATTTGAGGATTCCACAAACCCTAGCTTTGAGAGGAGAGGATTTTCGGCAATGAAAAAGGAGAAATCTGAAATTTGAAGGGGTCAAGGGTTTTAAATGCAAGAGTTTGAATGGGTTAAGAACTATTGAAAGAAAGAAACAATAGGTTTGGAGGAAGAGTTTGGGTAAGAAGAAGAAGAGGGAGGAGTTTTAGGGGGAAAACGACTCTAATTTGAATTTTTGGAAAAAGAGGAGTAGGTGGAAGGACAAAAAGAAGAAAAAAATAATAATAATAAAAGGGGGTGTGTCTCGGCCAAGGCCGAGACACTCTCAGCGTCTCGGGCCTAGGCTGAGTTCCCTCGTCTCGGCCAAGGCCGAGACACTCTCAGCGTCTCGGGCCTAGGCTGAGTTCCCTCGGGTGTTTTTATGATGCCTTTTCGTATTGTTTTCACCCATTATTGGTTGTTCTGATAAAAATCAACATCAGTCAACACCGTTCAATGCGAAACCCTAAGGTCAACGCTGCTCAATGCGTAACCCTAGGTCAATGCTAGTCAACGCGTTGCGATGAAAGTCAACGCCGAACGATGCGAAACCTTAAGGTCAACGTCGGTCAACGCGTAACCCTATGTCAACGCTAGTCAACGTGTTGTGATGAAAGTCAATGCCGATCGACGAGAAACCCTAAGGTCGATGCCGGTTAACGTGTAACCCTAGGTCAATGCTAGTCAATGTGTTGCGATGAAAGTCAATGCCAGTCGACGCGAAACCCTAAGGTCGACACCGGGCAACGCATAACCCTAAGTCAACGCTAGTTAATGTGTTCCGATGAAAGTCAACGTCGATCGACGCAAAACCCTAAGGTCAACACCGGTCAACGCTAGTTAATGTGTTGCGATGAAAATCAACACGTTGATAGACACGAAACCCTAAGGTTACCGCCGGTCAACGCATAATCCTAGGTCAATGCTAATCAACACATTGCGATGAAAGTCAACGCCGATCGACGTGAAATCCTAAGGTTAACGCTGGTCAACGCGTAACCCTAATGTCAACACTGGTTAACGCATAACCCTAAGGTTAATGTCGGTCAACGTGTAACCCTAGGTCAATGCTAGTTAACGCGTTGCGATGAAAGTCAACGCCGGTTGATGCAAACCCCTATGGTCAACACCGGTCAACGCGTAGCCCTAGGTCAACACCAGTCAATGCGTTGCGATGAAAGTCAACGCCGATCAACGTGAAATCCTAAGGTCAACGTCGGTCAACGTGTAACCCTAGGTCAACGCTAATCAACGCGTTGTGATGAAAGTCAACGCTGATCGACACGAAATCCTAAGGAAAACTCTGGTCAACGTGTAGCCCTAGGTCAACGACAGTTAACACGTAGCGATGAAAGTCAACGGCGATCGACACAAAACCCTAAGGTCAATGTCGGTCAACGCATATCCCTAGGTCAACGCCAGTCAATGCGTTACGATGAAAGTTAACAACGATCGACGTGAAACCCTAAAGTTAACGCTGGTTAACATGTAGCCCTAGGTCAATGTTAGTCAACGTGTTATGATGAAAGTCAACGTCGATCAACGCGAAACCCTAAGGTCAACACCGGTCAATGTGTAGCCCTAGGTCAATGCCAGTCAACGCGTTGCGATGAAAATCAACATCGATCGACGCAAAACTCTAAGGTCAATACCGGTCAATGCGTAGCGAAGGAAATAATCAATTCAAAGTCAACTCAATGACACAAGCCAAAACTAACTCGCCAACTTTGATTTGAAACTTCAACGACGGCCAGACGATAAACGCAGTGCCGTAGAACTTCAGCTATTCATCAAAATAGACTAAAAATCAAAGAAGTCAAGAATCGAAGCTAACTACAGGTCCTTTCACACTGACTGAAGGTTAGACCGATCACATCCAAAGTATTTTAGGCTCTTATATAAAAAGAAACGAGACCAAAACACTTTGGATGGGTATCTGTAGGCGTCTAAAAATGCCTATAAGTTCATGCATGCGGATCGAGATAGAGAAAAGATGATGAACGTTACTATCCGAACCACAGAATCTTATTTGACATTGATAAGTACATGAAGTGAGTCGACAAACTGTGTGAATCAACGAAACTTCAGAATAACAAAAACACAAACTGATCGGGAGCTATGTTTCTCTTATGAACCACGAAATGCCCCTTGTGTCTCATCTACTCCACATATTATTCAACCATAGGAGCTTTTAGATCTTCTCGTTAGCTTTCCAATGCATATTGAATCACATAATTTCGAGTTCGGACGATGAAAATACGGCAAAAATGAACGGGGCGCGTAAAACGGTGCCCAAAGCCAAAGCTAAGACACTGCGAGTGTCTCGGCCAACACCGAGACCGAGACACTCCAAGTGTCTCGGCCTTGGCCAAGACACCCAAGGTTTCTCGGCCATGGCCGAGACACCACGGGTGTCTGCAGCCCAGAAAAGGTGGTTTTCGCTATTTTGTAGCTGTTTTCACCCGGATTTGTTCTAAATGATCTAAATATCATCCAAAAACATGATAAAGTAGTTATAACTGAGGATAAGAGTAAATCGGCTATTTTTATCTAAAAACAAAGGTCCCAAAGCCTATAAATATAGCCCTAGGGCCTTCATTTGGACAAATTTGGAATTCTCGAGCGTCGGCGAAGCCCTGCTGAATTAAAGACTGAAGGAGCATGAATTTCATAAGAGAGGAGGAGATTGGATCGAGTTCTTCAGCACAAAGAAGAAGCGTTTTGTCGGATCTATAGTTCTCGATTCTTTTCCTTGAGATTGCCTCATTGCGGTGATCTCGAGAAGAGTGGTTATCTCGCTGTTACCGAGATAACTACTTCGGTTTTTTTATTCCTTCGCGAATCAACAAAGCTCCGGATTGATCCGATCGTTTGGTAGTCCATAGATATCAATATCCCCGTCACACGCCAAGATCCTACGCAAGCAGCGGGAGATAAATGTCTGTTGCGTTTGTTTAAGGAGATTGTAACTTTTTTCATCGTGTAAGAGTCTTATAAAAAGACTATTTCTTTTGAACTTATTGTAATTCCCAATGTTATAATGAATTCGTCAATGAAAGCAATTTCTGAACCAAACAGGGATGTGGTCCTCCCAGCTACCGTGGAAATCTATAACACAGCCTGCAATATATCCTCTAACACTTGGTTGACTTTGTCCATTGTCCATCTGTCTGCGGGTGGAAACCACTAGAATACGACAACTAGCTACCGAAAGAGTTTTGGAACCTCCTCCAAAAGTGCAAAGTGAAAACCGAGCCTCGGTCTGATATAATTATCTCTTAAACTCTATGTAATCTCACTATCTCCTGGATGAATATCCCTACATATGTCTCTGTCGTGTACATCGTCTTCAACGGAATGAAATGTACTGACTTTATCAATCGATCAACTATTACCCAAACTGAATCGTTTCCCTTCTTCGACCTCAGCAAATCCTATAATGAAATCCATACAAATATTTGCCAACTTCCACTCCAGAATGGGTAAAGACTGTAGGGTTCCTATCGGTCTCTGATGTTCTACCTTCACTTACTGGAAGGAAAAATATCTAGCCACATACTCTGCAATCTCCATATGCATGCCACTCCACCAAAAGTGTCCCTTCAGGTCCTTATACATTTATTTGTGCCTGGATGTACTGTGTACCTAGTACGATGCGCCTCATCAAATAAGTCCTTCTTCAACTGCGGATCACTCGGCATCACTAACCATCCCTTCATTCGAAGTCCTCCATCTGCTCCAATGGTCTAATCAGCCTTTGCCTCTTTGGAGATCTCTTCCTTTCGAGTTTGAATCCAAGAGTCCTGTAGCTGAGCTCTGACTATTTTATTACTCTAAGATGGCTACTCAGACAAAGCTCCTAAAAATACGATGCCTCTACCGATCTCCGGTCTAAAATAAAATTGGCTAAGGGTGTAAAGATCTCGATATAAAGAACACCTCAAAGCTGCAATATGATGACGATGCTTCCTACTCAATACGTCTACTACAACATTAGCCTTCCCCAGATGATACTGAATCGCAAACTTGTAGTCTTTTATAAACTCAACCCATCGTTGTTGTCTTTGATTTAGCTCTTTCTGAGAGAAAATGTATTTCAAACTCTGATGATACATGAAAAGCTCAAAATGCACTCCATACAGATAATGTCTCCATGTCTTCAGTGTAAAGACCACTGCTGCAAGCTTCAAGTCATGCATGGGATAATAATGCTCATTTTATCAGCTATCGTGATATGTATGCCACTACTCTCTGGGTTTGCATAAAAACACCTCCTATACCCGATAATGACACATCTGTATAGACTACAAAGGTCCTGTCACTGCTCGGAATAATCAATACCGGCGTTGTAGTCAACTTAGCCTTTAGAGTCTGAAAGGCCTCTTGGCACTCCATGCCGATGTGTAAGTGGCTTCGCAATCTTTTGAGAAATCCTAAATAAACTTCTTATAATAGCCTACTAAACCAAAGAAATTGCGGATCTGTGAAACTATCTTTGGCAGCTCCCAATTAAGTACTGCCTCCACCTTTGCTGGGTCTACTATAATATCCTCATTATTGATGACATGGCCCAGAAATCTAACTTCAGAAAGCCAAAACTCGCATTTGCTAAACTTGGCATATAACTGATGCTCCCGTAAGGTCTGCAATGCCGATCAAAGATACTACTCGTGCTCTACCTCCGATCTCGGATAGACAAGAATATCATCGATGAATACAATCATGAATTTGTCCAAATATGGATGAAAACCCGGTTCATCAAATCCATTAATACATCGTGTGCATAGGTAAACCCAAATGGCATGACCAGAAATTCGAAAGACACATACTGAATTAGAAATATGGAAATATCCATCTCCCAGACTTGTAGCTGATGATAACCGGAACTAAGATCTATCTTCGAGAAATACTACGCTCCCTACAACTGGTCAAACAAGTCATCAATCTTCGATAGTGGATACATATTCCAGATGGTGACTTTGTTCCACTCGTGATAATCCTTACATAGGTGCATGATGTCGTCCTTCTTCTTCACGAAAAGGACCGGCGCTCCCTACGGAGAATAACTCCAACGAATAAAGCCCTGAGATAACAACTCATCTAGCTAAGTCTGTTGCTCCCTTATCTCAGCAGGTACCATACGTAGGGTGCTCGGGATATCTGTGTTGTACTCGGCTACAACTCGATGCAGAACTTAACATCTCTCATAAGAGGTAACCCAGGTATGTCCTAAAAAACATCCTGATAATCTGAGACAACTCTAGTATCCATAAATCGGCACTTTGATCCCTCAGCATCACCTCCTCGATGTACGCCAGAAATGACTCCGCAAACTGGTTACCCTGTGAGGTCGCTACTATCAACTCAGACCCATTGAATGCTCGCAAACTGACTGTTTTAAAAAAACAGTCGATACAAACATGGTAGAATGATAGCCAATCCATACTGAGAATGACGTCAAACTCTGAGATCCAAAAAACTATCAGATCAAAAATAAACTCGGACTCATCTAGACTGATGACGCATCTCTTACAGATACTCTTAATAGGGATACCTCCCCTAAAGGAGTAGAGACGGATAACGGAAAGTCTAAAGGATATGCAACTAGCTAAAACCTATCCATGAAGGTATGAGAGATAAAAGAATACGAAGCTCCTGAATCGAACAAGATTCGAGCTGGAAAGGAATAATCACTAAGAAAGCTCCGCTCGCACCATGATCACGTAGTACGACTGCATAAAATCTGTCGGTGGCTGGCGACTGCTGTGCTACTGGCGATGGAATCTATGGGACTATCTATCCATCAGGAATCTCCTGGATAGCGTGCATCTGGCTTACTAGCCCCTTGGTCCTCAGAATGGTAGGTGGTGCCTCAATCCTCTGCTACTGGTCATAACCGTGGCCATGCGACTGTTGACCCTGACCACTATTCTGCTGGTCGTGATGAAAATTCTTATCCTATTGTTGGGGTCCTCCCGGTTTTACAAAAGGTTTCTTGTCCTTGTCCTGGTCTCCGGACAATCCTCCTTCCAAAATTAATTCTTAGTACGTCTCCCTACCCCAATCGAGTTAGTTCTAGCTGCTTATCGAAATAGTAGATAAAATCCTTCTATGAAATTGACATTCGCTGCTCCGATGTAACTAAAATCGGTGCTATCCTCCGGCGTCGTCCTTTAAGCTGAATATAACTAATCTCCGCTTATGTGCTTAGTCGACGTTAAGCATATCTAAAAATAATTCACACATATTCCTTCCACTTATAAGCTGCAAATGAATCTGGTGTGCCCTGAGACTCTGGTGCTCTCATCTTCTGATGTATTTCTCATTCTTACAGAGCCAAACTTCCTGCTCTATGTCTCTATTAACAGCTAGTTGTGGTGATGGTGTAATCGTCGGTATTGCCTCTTCAGTAGGTACAACTGGTATGACTGGTGGTGGAACTTCAGAAAGTGTAATCTGGCTCGTTACTCACTCCTCAAGAGTTGCTAGTCTCTACCTCTACAATCGGTCTTACCAAGCCGATCAAATACTGTGAAGCCTGCTGCAGCTCGGGCTCTACTTGCCCAGCTCTTTGGGTACGAGTTTTACCTCGACCACGTTCTCATCCCGATATTTATAATACCAAGAGAAGAGCTTCACAAACATACATAACATAATATATAATAGTAGCAAAATCGTATCATATATTATTCACGTAATTACTTTTCAATCAAAGTAAGGTAGTCATAAAATTTTTTTTGTAAATTTCAGAATAAACGTATATAACGTCCTCACTTATTCTAAGAATCCTACTGGACTCTATGCATGAATCCTAGGAAACTCTATCCTAGCTCCACGACTCGACACAGAAAAAATCCTAAGAATGGTAGAACTAGAGCTCTAATAGAAACTATGACGCCTCTGTTTTCACACATGGCTATAGTCCAAAGTGAATCCAGAGATGTCAAACCTATCATGCACCCATACTGTGTAATAATATGTTTCACCAATCACAGTAATATTCTCTAGTTGAATAAAAAAGAAGTGTAGGTACAAAACAGGTAAAATAAGGTAAATAAATACAATAGACATGGTATAGAAAAAAAGAAGTGTAGGTACAAAACAGGTAAAATAAGGTAAATAAATACAATAGACATGGTATAGAAGGATAAATCTCATAAATAACAATAGACATGGTATAGAAGGATAAATCTCATAAATAAAACCATGTCTCAAATGAATAAAACTATAAATACTTGATCTCTGAAATAATATAAAATATCTCAGCATGAATCAACTGGAAATATAACTAAGGCTCATGGCCTTTACAAATGAAATACAACTCAAATAACTAAATGAAAACACAAATCTACTGTAGAGCCTCTACTGATAACTCATACGACGGCGACTATGCAAGAACTCCATCATCCTGTGGCTCTCCGAAACTTTGAGCTACATGAAATAAAATTTTAAAACATAAAGAACAACAACAAGAACGTCAAAGCGCTACAGCAAGATCACCTCCATCCACCCTCAGGGGAAGGGTTGCTAGATGAAGTGAAGGCTCTGCCAATTAAGCATATTCTACCTAGATTATTTTTCCAGTATCTAATGGAGTTAATATTTAGACACCTACAAGACGAGACATAGTACGTCGAGTGAAATAATCAAAATAAGGAAACCCTCATGTATATACCATATATCTCAAATTGTAGATGCCTAAACATTAACATCGAACTCGAGATAAACAATCTAAATGAAATCAATAATTAGAAACCCACAACACGAGACTGGTATGTCGAGAAAAATAATCCAAATAAGGAAAACCTCATGTATATATCATATGTCTCAAATTGTGAATCTCTAATCATTGATCTCAACCTAAGAATAAAATAAAGCAATACAGAAAGTAAAGACATTGATAATATTATATTTATAATATCTTCCATTATCACTGGGAAGATAAGATAAATATCAGCATATAACCATGCGTACTTTCAAGGGCAAAGTACCTCGGTCATATATCTCAGTAATGAGTCATATACATAATTGGCACGCCAAAGACTTAGGCTATCAACAATCGTCTCAATGTAAATCCTTGCAAGATTCTTATTCATCGCATCATCATGCGGGATAGACTACCCGGTCGGTATTGTTTGACCCTAAGGTCACTATGAAAGAACCCTAGAGGAGGGGTGAATAGGGTTTATGCTAATCTAATCTGATTTTATGCCAATTAAAACTTACTAACAATTATCCTAGCAAATATGATGTATGGTGAAATATATACAAGGATATATAACAAACACAAGGGTAATATATAAACTAGTGGACAGTATAAGCAAGGCGCAATGGGCTATAAGATGAACAAAAATAGGTGCGCCAATGCAAACCAAACACATGATATGATCACGGAGTTCGGACCTTCCGTCCTACGTCTCCGCTCCCCACTCTCGGGGAGAATCCACTACACAATCCGGTTTGGAAGCCGGAACTTCTTTACACACTCGGTTTTCTAGCTAACCGAAAACTCTACACACACGGTTATCAAGTCAACCGACAACTCTCACAAATCCTCACAATGTACATACACTATCAACAACCTCAAGTGTTGGTCCTCACGTATCACCTCCCTCAAGTGCTCGGAATTATCACCTCTCACTAGGCCACCGACGCCACTCCTCTCGGTATCGACTACGTCCTCACTACACACTCCTCTCGGTGTACAAGTGTATTACAAAGTGATTTCACAATGAACACGAATTTAACAATGGATGTTCTCTACAATTGATGAGAACTCAATTAAGCTCACTCTCACTAAATCACACACCACTACCCAACAATATATTGTGTGAAATATTATAAGCTCAACAAGGTGTGTGGTAAAAACAAGTAAATTAATTAATATAGCTAAGATGTAAATATGAACAATTAATCAATGAGCTATATAAAAGGAGTTTAGAAAACTTCTCAATAAGCAAGAAGATCTGTAGAAGGATGATGAGGATATGATCCTCAATGGAAGATGAAAAGATCTCTTCTTGTAGTGAAACTCCTCTTTTGAATCAAACCAGCAAACAAGGCTTAAAACACCTTTTAAACACTTCTTAAAACTTTGTAAACTTGTTTTAAACAAAACTCTTGATTAATAAGGACTGGGTCTCTGGAAAAATGGCGGTCGACCGTAGCGCCACTGGCGGTCGACCGCGAACTGATAAAAACACATATGCAGATACTGGATGAAGCGCGGTCGACCGCAGAGACACACGTGGTCAACCGGAGCTGTTAAAAGTAGTTTTCCGGGTTTGCAAAAAGAGGTTTTTGTTGACATATATAAAGAATCACATGAGCTCCAAAAAATATAAAATTTGGAGAAACGATTATAAACATGTAGATAAACATTTTGAAAAAGGAATTTTCCAAGATGCATTACTATTTTAGAGAAATCACTGTTTCCTGTACAAATGTTAAAAATACATGTTTTGATAGAAACACAAAGATATATATGAATGTGCGTGTGTTGAGCTTAATATAATACTACACACAACGTATCAAACCTTTTACCAAAATAGATCTGATGGACAGATAGATAGCACAAGCTTCAATATCAGCTGTCCTGTGAAGTGAAACCAAACATGCTAAAAAGATTATTAGTCGTAAATTGTTTGTAAGATCATCAATCAAAACAAAAGGGCCAACAGGTATCCTAACAGTGTACATGGCTCATTAGTCTCATTGCATCTCTCTACGTAATATGAGTGCGGGACAAACTACCAAGTAGGAATCATAGAAATACGGCTCACAAGCCTCATCGCACCCTAGTGCTGGATGGATTGCTAGATAAAGCATCCTAAACTGGACTCAATGGCCTGTACTAATGGTATATCGATGTACTACTCTACGTAGTACTGAGCGGTGCTTATCAACGATATCCAACATGTATATAAATGTGTAATCAACCTTTATCTCAAGTGTAATCGAAACAAAATTTTCAACGATATCCAACATGTATATAAATGTGTAATCAACCTTTATCTCAAGTGTAATCGAAACAAAATTTGTCATAATCCCCTTTCGTATATAAATGTGTAATCAACCTTTATCTCAAGTGTAATCGAAACAAAATTTGTCATAATCCCCTTTCGAGATAGTTGTAGTGTGCTACGACACTATTTAGGTGTACCCATGACTGTACACGTTCGTGTGGCTCGATCCCCACGATCGCATTCAAAAAAAACCTAAGAAATAAAACTACATGTCAAAAATATCACAGGTCGGTCGACCACCCCAAGGGCGTCGGTCAACCAAACAGAGCATTGTGTACAACGTGCATACACATGATTTTACTGGTCGACTGCCCCTAGGGTGCCGGTCGACCGGCCAGAGCAATATCTAGTTCTTAGGTTTTCGGGTTTGCATAATTTGTAACTATATTTAAACACTTATTTATATTATTATGATACATATAACAATATTAAAACTTGAATATTAAATAATAAAAAATCATCTCCACAAAAATTAAACTTTTGATTTAATCTAATTAGGGTTAACATCCTCATTAATTAATTTATCAAATAAAACATGAAATTTGTCCACAAGATTAACTGAATATGATAAATTCTACAAAATTAACAAAGATAAAAAATTATTTAAACATGTTTACATAACTTAGGTATCACAAACCTAGGGTTTAAACATCTCTCTTTTACATAAAAACTCAATTAATAATAAATCTAGGGTTTAAACATGATTAGGACATGATTAAAAAGTTAAAAACAAAATTAAAAGTAACCCTAATAATCATGATCATGTTACTAATATAAACAACAAGAAATAAACTTCATATCTATCATTAGATTAAGATTTAACCTCAAAAATCATGTTTTTAAAGCATGGTGTTAAAGTTCAACATGAGATTCATCATTATAATTAATAAAAACTTAATCTTTACTAAGGGAATGGTTTGGAGGAAGATGACATTGCCTCAAACGCTGCTGTAAAAACTCAACGACACAAGAAAAAAAGATCTCCCTCGCCAAAAACCGACAAACTCACCCTCTTCTCGGTATTTGCTTCACAAAGCACTCAAAATTCACCAAAAAGTTATCTAGGGTTTTTGAAGGGAGAGGGTGGCTGTTAGGGTTCAGAGATTTGATAAAAAAGAGAGAATTTTTATGAAAAATACAGGTATTTATAGAGGAAAACCCGAAACAAACCTGTTTGATCTGAACCAGGAAACCTAGTCAGACTAGGAAAACAACCTTCGGTATTTTGTCTATAACTTTCTCGTCCGACCTCAGAATGTGGTGATCTAAGATTTGTTGGAAAGCTATTAAAAAGTCCTATAACATTTTTCTTGAGTATTTCCAAATTCTTACTGTATCGGTGTATAAAATATAAAAAAATTTAACTGATCGTTTTTCTAAATTCAAACTCGTGCATGCCGTGCATGATTTCATTCCTATATTCATATATATACATTGGATTAATCTCAAATCAATCCCTAGCATACTCAAATATCAAAATATGTTATTTATCACTATATAACATATTTATTATTATTTTTCACATAATATTCAAATTTTACGGGGTTTTACAATAAATTAATTTGGTATTTAATATAATTTTCCTAAACTTCCAAAAAAATATTTTTGAACAAAAATCCATAAAATCTTAATTATTAAACTCGGTTGGCCCACATCAAAAATTTCTAAATTTTGTAATTTTTTTGAAAATTAGAAAATAATAAAAAGTAATTATTTAGAATTCTCCAAGAAAAATTTGAATTTTTATTATTTTCTATATAAGTTTTGCATTTTCTACAAATTAAAAGTAAAATATTTTCAAGAAATATTTTTAATAAACAGATATTTTGTGAAATTTTGAAAAAAAAATTAGAAAAATATGATGTATGTAGAAATTTCCTGAATTTTAGATTTTTACTTTAAACAATGAACTTCTAATAAAATAAGTATTTGCATCTTTGCCTTAGGTTTCAACATCCTAGGAGACAAACACTTCAGAAGAGGATAGCGGCAGGGATACTGTAGGTCCTATTCGCTTAGCCATCAAAGGCGATGCCCAGTGCGATAGCAATCAATCCCCACTTGCCATCGACAGCGGCACCCTGCGAGCTCACCTGATCCGAACCGCACATGTTCTTATTAGTGGCCTTGACAAGCACTACAATGCCTAACGTCAAGAAGGCGGCCTTCAACGCCCAACATTGGTGCTGCGTCAACCACCCTTGTCGCCTGTCATGGCCCCAGGCGCTGGTCGGCGGCGTTAGGGTTTGGCTAATATTCAATTTCTTTAAATTCAAAAAATCTTTTTTCAAATAAATTATTGTTTTAAAAAAACTTATTTGATAAATCCCTTATTTATCAAAACTTAACAAATCCTGATTTATTAAAAATAGCCTACTACCTTCATAAAAATTGAGTCTTTTTCATAGATCTAACATCCTTAATGTTAAAGATTGGGTTTTTCATGCCAAAAATTAAATTCTTAATAAAAATTAGAATCTTTTCATAATAAAATCATATTTTTTATTTCATGACCAAAATCACTATTAATAAACTGACAAACGATCTTAGATCCTGGTTTGATACCTATATAGGATCCTAATAATTATATACATGCAATAAGGTAAATTTATATCTAGATTATGCACAACATAAGAAAACGCGCAAGCATGCATCTAGGATCATAAACGACAAGTTTAAGGTTTAACAAGCGGATCGTTCCCGTAGGATTGTCACGCCTTTCTTTCTCAACGGCCAAAGAGCGACCACACTGTACAACTAGCACGAAGCCCCAACATATTACCCCATAAGTACAACATAAAGCACGAACTTGATCGGAAAAGGAGATGGAGATGACAGATATTGTATGTATCTGTGTATTTTTTTCATCATGAAAAACCCTATATTTATATAGAAAAATCCTATATTTGTATATAAGGGTTTAGAGATGAAAACATGCCCACATTATTATTATGTAAAATTATATATCTATATATAAAATATTGTTCACCCACTTATTCGGGTGTCTGTTTCATAATCATAACCAACTAGTATTCTAACAACAACAGTTGATTTTGCATCATCTTTCCCATCATCTAAGCTATCATCTAAACTAGGGGTGTCTAAAAAGTCCGTCGGCCCGGGCCCAGCCCGGGGCCTCGGCCCAGAAACCCAGGCCCGGGTCCGGACCGACTCGATAGCGCCCGACCCGGCCCAAAATAGTAACTTTTTTTATTTTTTTTATTTTTTTATATGTGTAATATATGTATATATATAATATGTATATGTATATATAATATGTATATATATATAATATATGTATATATAATATATTTTTATATATGTATATATACTCTCTCTTATATATGTATAATATATGTATAAGTATATAAAAGTGTACTCTCTCTTATATGAGTATATATATGTATAAGTATACATATGTATAAATATATATAAGTATACTCTCCCTTATATATGT
>NC_033795.1:66951889-66973702 GCF_001876935.1 Asparagus officinalis
TATATATATATATATATATATAAGTATATGTTGGCCTCTTTATTTTGATGATGTTTAACAAACAATTTACCACTAATGTTGTTTGTCTAGTATTTGTGTTTTCTTATTTATTGTAGACAAACAACAAGTTGGAGGATGGATGGAATTACGCCATAACGATCATATCCAATAGAGGTTGATGGAATTGTGGAGTGAAGTCTTGCATTTCAAGTTGAAGATCCAAGTTCAAGCTTCATACGCAAGATTACCAAGTTGAGCTACAATGAAGATCAAGATCAAGCTTGGGTAATGTAGTTTAGGTTTTATATTATGAGTGTTAGTACTTTAAGCTCAATATAATATGCACACACATTTTATTGGTTTCTTTGTATATATATGTAGTCATATATATATACAACACAAGTTTTGGATTTCATGTTTATAAATATGAAATTACATATTTCATATTTTTTATTATGATTTGGTTTAACTACTTAGATATGATATAAATATATTTTCATATACATACTCATATGTTTCATTTTCTATTGTATTTGTGAAAATATTATTTTCTCAGATTTTCTATTGTATTTGTGAAAATATTATTTTCTCAGTTTATAGACTTAACAATCATTATATACATCTTTTATTAAGTCTATAGACTTAACAATCATTATATACATCTTTTATTAAGTCTACAAAATCATTTTGTATTGTTTCAAAACTTGGTTAAGCTAAAAAGTCAAAACTCATATGTGTATTATCATGTCTACAATTATTTCCCAAAATTTTATATTTTTTGGAATTTATGTGATATTTTTAAACAGGGTTTTAAAATCATCAAACTGCTTCTAAACCTGTTTTTTTCATATATCAATTTTCGGTCGACCGACACGGTCGACCGCCCCTGAGTCCAAATGCTTAGTATGTTTCTTGATGGCTCACGGTCGACTGTGGCAGTCGACCGGATGCAGTCCAGAAAGTTTCATGGTCGACCGCCACGGTCGACCGTCTGTTGTCCAGAGCCAAACCCTTGTCTTTTTATTGCTCGCGGTCGACCGTGAGTTTTTCGCAGTCGACCACCGATCGTCCAATGGTTAGTTTTGGTACAGAATCATAATTCTGATTCTTGGACTTTTTGGTCTTTTCCTTTAAGGTTTTTGCTGAGATTTTGGGAGGCTATATATACCCCTTGCTCTCATCTTTCATGGACAACAATGAGAATGTTTTAAACAAGTTTAACAAGGGTTTTAAAGTTTGTTTTGTGTGTTTTAAAAGAGTTTGGTTTGTGAAGACTGTTTCACAGGTGGAGGAGATCATCTACATTGTTTAGGCTTCATCTTAATCCATCTCTCCATCTTGTTTTTCTAGAGAAGAATTTCTAAACTCATATCGAGCTTTACATTTGCATATTTGTTTTTCATTCTTTAAAGCTAGTTTTTTATATTGAGTTTAGATTTGATAACTTATTGTTACACACACCCACATTGAGCTTATTGTATTCATACATAGTATATTTGGGTTGGTGAGTGTTGTAACTTTGAGTGTGAGCTTACATTGAGTTCTCATCTATTGTAGAGAACAAATCATTTGTTATATTATGAGATTGTAAAGTTTTCGGTGAGCTAGAAAACTGATTGTAAGGTGTAGACGTTGATCGGTGAGCGTTAAAAACCGACATTGTGAGAGTGTGAATTGTGAAGTTTTCGGTGAACTAGAAAACCAAGTGTGAAGAGTGAACGTTGATCAGTGAGCGTTGAAAACTGATATTGTGAGGTGTAAACGTTATTCGGGTGAGTGTAGAAAACCCGATTGTAATAGTGGATTTCTCCCCGAGAGTGGGGAGCAGAGACGTAGGACGGAAGGTCCAAACTCCATGATCATATTGTGTGTTTTCATTGTTTATTTGCACACTATCACTCTTGTTTTGTTTATGTTTATTTCACCCTTGTGTTAAGTTGTATATCGTTGCATATATCTCATAGTATATCTCATTGCTAGGATATATCTCTTTGTTCATATTGCTTATCCTAGCTCATATATTTTGTTGTATTTCATACTTGCTAGGATAACTTGTTAATTAATTTTAATTGACATAAAATCGGATTACAACCCCCCCCCCCCCCCCCCTCTAGGGTCTAACAATTGGTATCAGAGCTTGGTGCTCTTTGATTTAAGGACTAATCGTCTTGAGTTAAAGATCCAAATTATATTATTTGTGCTAATCTAGTTATGATTGTATTTGTCTTGCATTCATATATTCACATATATATCATGAATATAAATGTATTTCGTTTAGGCTATAATCCAAATATTGCTCCAAAATATAGATGTTTCCCTTATGCTCAATGGTGCTCTAAATTTAAAATATTTGTTGAATCTAGAAATATTGACTTATGCGAAGTTATTGATTGTGCTTATATTTTGTCCACATTAGAGAAATCAAAGTGGAGCAATCATTATAAGAAAATGTTTACAATGAACAAGTTAATGTTAGAACTCTTGCATAATGCTTTTGAACCATGTATTTCTAACGAACTTGCTCATTTTGATAGTGCTTACACGATTTGGAAACTTTTTGAAGCACATCAAGGAGATTTGGAGGAGATTCAACGCGTTATGGCGGAATCGACTTCAAGTGATAGAGGAGCATCATGCACACGACCATTAGGGAATAACCCTAGTATGGTAAGCGATTCGAAATCCGATGATGATCTATCTATTAACGAACTCGCTTGTGCATATGAGAAATTATCACATGCCTATACAAAATTACAAAATGATTTTATTGATCTTAAAAGCAAGCATGTAGAATTAAAATCCAATCATAAGTTGCTAGGTTCCAAATTTGATATCATTGCTAAAGAGAATGTTACACTTAAAGAAAATAATGATATATTGAATTTGAAAAATTAAAGTTTGAGCTCATCTATTACTAGCTTAACTCATGCAAATAAAGATGCTATGCTAGAAGTAGAATGCATTAGAAATGAATTTGATAACCATACATGCTCTACTTCTATTATCAATGATAAGTAGAATGCATTAGAAATGAATTTGATAACCATACATGCTCTACTTCTATTATCAATGATGTTGTGCCTAATGTTGAGTTGAATCTTAGAATTTGATAACCATACATGCTCTACTTCTATTATCAATGATGTTGTGCCTAATGTTGAGTTGAATCTTGTCAAAAATCGCATATCATCTTTAGATTCAGCATTAACTTCTTGCATTGATAATTATAAGAAGCTTATGAATATGTGTGCCAAATCTGAGTCTAAATCATCCACTCATTATGCACACATATATAACAAAGTTTATAAATGCACTATTTGTGATCGTAAAGGCCATTTGTCTAAATTTTGCTATGATGCACATAAACCTACAAAATCAAATGTTCCTTGTGCATCTCATCATGCTTCTTCATCACACACTCATGCACATACACATAATGTTCATCATAAGCATGCTAGTGTGTATCAATGTAATTATTGTGGTTGTTTTGGCCATTTGGCAAAGTTTTGCTTTGATTTGAAAAAGAATTCAAGTTTGCCAAATATTTCTAGTAGACCACATGTTTTAAAATGTGATGTTTGTGGTAGATTTGGCCATTTGGCAAAGTTTTGTTATAATTTGAAAAAATATTCAAACTTGCCAAATTTCTCAAGTAAACCAACTTTGTTTAAAGATGTTTCTCATTTGCGATATAATTTAAAAGAAAAATCTTTATTTGCAAATGATTCATGTGCACGCCCACTTGGTCAACACAAATCATTTAAACCTCTTCATTGCACCTATTGTAATCGGTAATGTCATGTGTATAATTTTTGTTTTGACCGTGCTAGTGCACCATATGTGCCCAAACGGGTTCATAATCCTAGGACTTTGAGCTTAAATGATAGGGATCATGTCCCTAACCAATCCGCCACCAAGAATGCTTTGGTGCCAAAATAATTTTTCTTAAACCAAGAATTTTAGTGTTTCTTTTTTCTTTTTTTTTGTTTTGAAAAATTATACTTTAAACTTTTGAACATGAAAACAATTTTTTATTGATCAAATTCTTTTGTTTTCATGATTATTAGTTTCGATTTTGATGAGAGGTTTGTGTTTATATAACCCTCCGGGTTTATTGGGTGTTTATTCCTAAATCATGTTTACCGGATGCTAGAATGATTATATGGGTTGGAACAAGCTTAAGAGCTTGATATATTGTTGCCTCTCTTGAAATTCTGTTGTCAAAGATTTTGTTTTGAATTGTTGCTTTAAATTCATTATATTTCACTTATATGATGATATTTATATGTGTGCTCAGGATCATCTATTCGTGTCTTATAATGTATTCTATGAGTGGTTTGATCAAGTTATTCAAAGAAAATTTTTTTTTTATCAAACATTGTTTTTTGGACTTAAATCTTGATTTATGATTTCATTAATTTGTTCTCACTTGAAAACTTTTTGCATGATTCTCATGTTCTATCTTTTGATTTCATAAATCTATTTTTATACACTATGTTTTTAAATTTGTGTAATGAGACACTTCATTTATATGTGTTTTCATTATCTTTTTTATATGTGAGTTATGTTTAGCATATTTCATTATCTCTTTATTTTGATGATGTTTAACAAACAATTTACCACTAATGTTGTTTATCTAGTATTTGTGTTTTCTTATTTATTATGTTTAACAAACAATTTACCACTAATGTTGTTTATCTAGTATTTGTGTTTTCTTATTTATTGTAGACAAACAACAAGTTGGAGGATGGATGGAATTACGCCAAAACGATCATATCCAATGGGTTGTTTATCTAGTATTTGTGTTTTCTTATTTATTGTAGACAAACAACAAGTTGGAGGATGGATGGAATTACGCCAAAACGATCATATCCAATGGAGGTTGGCGGAATTGTGGAGTGAAGTCTTGCATTTCAAGTTGAAGATCCAAGTTCAAGCTTCATCCGTAAGATTACCAAGTTGAGCTACAATGAAGATCAAGATCAAGCTTGGGTAATATAGTTTAGGTTTTATATTATGTGTGTTAGTACTTTAAGCTTAATATAATATGCACACACATTTTATTGGTTTCTTTGTATATATATGTAGTCGTATATATATATATACAACACAAGTTTTGGATTTCATGTTTATAAATATGAAATTACATATTTCATATTTATTATTATGATTTGGTTTAACTACTTAGATATGAAACAAATATATTTTCATATACATACTCATATATTTTATTTTCTATTGTATTTGTGAAAATATTGTTTTCTCAGTTTATAGACTTAACAATCATTATATACATCTTTTATTAAGTCTACAAAATTATTTTGTATTATTTCAAAACATGGTTAAGCTAAAAAGTCAAAAATCACATGTTTACATTTTTATGTTTTGGACTATTTTACAAAATGATGATATTTTTTATTTGGGAGGTTCTTTTTTAAAACCAGATTTTGTAGCTTGTGTATTATCATGTCTACAATCATTTCCCAAAATTTTACATTTTTTGGAATTTTTTTGATATTTTTAAATAGGGTTTCAAAATCATCAAACTGCTTCTAAACCTGTTTTTTTCATATATCAGTTTGCGGTCGACGGTCACGGTCGACCGCCCCTGAGTTTAGAGACTCAGTATGTTTCTTGATAGCTCGCGGTCAACTGTGGCGGTTGACCGAATGCAGTCCAGAGAGTTTCGCGATCAACCGTGGCGGTTGACCGAATGCAGTCCAGAGAGTTTCACGGTCGACCGCCACAGTCGACCGTCTGTTGTCCAGAGCCAAACCCTGGCCTTTTTGTTGCTCACGGTCGACCGCCACAGTCGACCGTCTGTTGTCCAGAGCCAAACCCTGGCCTTTTTGTTGCTCACGGTTGAGAGCGAGTTTTCCACGGTCGACCGCGAGTTTTCCACGGTTGATCGCCGATCACCCAACGGATAGTTTTGGTACAGAATCATATTTCTGATTCTTGGACTTTTTGGTCTTTTCCTTTGGGGTTTTGGCTGAGATTTTGGGAGGCTATATATACCCCCTTGCTCTTATCTTTCATGGACAACAATGAGAATGTTTTAAACAAGTTTAACAAGGGTTTTAAAGTTTGTTTTGTGTGTTTTAAAAGAGTTTGGTTTGTGAAGACTGTTTCACAGGTGGAGGAGATCATCTACATTGTTTAGGCTTCATCTTAATCCATCTCTCCATCTTGTTTTTCCAGAGAAGAACTTCTAAACTCATATCGAGCTTTACATTTGCATATTTGTTTTTCATTCTTTAAAGCTAGTTTTTTATATTGAGTATAGATTTGATAACTTATTGTTACACACACCCACATTGAGCTTATTGTATTCATACATAGTATATTTGGGGTGGTGAGAGTTGTAACTTTGAGTGTGAGCTTACATTGAGTTCTCATCTATTGTAGAGAACAAATCATTTGTTATATTATGAGATTGTAAAGTTTTCGGTGAGCTAGAAAACTGATTGTAAGGTGTAGACGCTGATCGGTGAGCGTTGAAAACCGACATTGTGAGAGTGTGAATTGTGAAGTTTTCGGTGAACTAGAAAACCAAGTGTGAAGAGTGAACGTTGATCGGTGAGCATTGAAAACCGACATTGCGAGGTGTAAACGTTATTCGGGTGAGTGTAGAAAACTCGATTGTAATAGTGGATTTCTCCCCGAGAGTGGGGAGCAGAGACGTAGGACGGAAGGTCCGAACTCCATGATCATATTGTGTGTTTGCATTGTTTATTTGCACACTATCACTCTTGTTTTGTATCTTGTTGTATTTCATACCTGCTAGGATAACTTGTTAATTAGTTTTAATTGGCATAAAATCGGATTAGATTAGCATAAGACCCTAATCACCCACCTCTAGGGTCTAACAGTATACACTATATACTCTCTTATATATGTATAAATACATATATGAATACACTATATACTATATATATATATATACTCTCTCTCTCTCTCTTAGTATATAAGTATATTTAAGTATACTCTCTGTTAAATATGTATAAGTATATATAAGTATACTCTTATATATATATAGATATATTATGTATAGTGATACTACTACTAGGTATTGTACCTACTACTGAGTATTCTATACTATATATATATATCAGACTATTTATAATTCGAGAATTATGGGATGTGGCTTGGTAAAGACAAAAAGTTGTGCTTGGTAGTGAGGTGTAAAATCCCCACTCCACTCATATCAAATGTGGGAACAAATTCCATGGGTAGCTGAGTGGGCATGATGGGCAGTGTGACACATAGATTACTAACACGGCACAAAATTTATGCTTGGTAGCAAGCATACTATATATTCTCTCTCTCTCTCTCTCATCTCTCTCTCTCTATATATATACATAAAATAGTATTAGCTACGTAATTACGACTATACCTACGCATGCTACACGTAACGAGACTGTATATAGTAGTACTATCCGACATGAGCCCGACCACTCTGAGTGATCTAAGGTGCAACGCTAGGGTCCACTAAAGATACCGCCTAAGCTATAATTCAGCATATTTCCTTTTTTTTTTTTGATCGGTCTTCGTTGAACTAGAATCTAACCACGTTCTTTCGAAAACCCAGACAGCACAATTTAGGGTGAAACCGATTGTGTTTTGACATTCGTATTGACGTGCAAGAAGTTCTATTCTTCGAAACAGTTAAATATTATAGCGAGTGAATAAAGGGTCAAATAAGATGGGTTCACCGCACAATAGTGTGTTTCGGAGTTTAAGAACGTTTATATCAACCTTTCACGGAGCGGAATCGCAAAAAAAACTGTCGAGAAATGAATATGCATTCTCTGCCGCGTCTTCCAGGTGGGAGCCTAGGTGTCCCTTGAACGTTTATTTTTCCAACGTATATGATAACTATGCATAGTATATATGTATATTATGTTACTATACTATATAACATTATATACTGATAGAGTACGATGCTTACGGATATAACTTATATCGGTACTTATATCATGTTTAATCAGAGAGTATACTTAATCAATATATCATTATACTACTAAGAGAGAGGAGAGAAGAGTATCAATATATATAAGTAGTATTATAGTGATACCATATTAGATACCCCCATACACTTACTACCCTTAATAATTCGGTACCACAGTCTACCTTATATCACCCTATATCTATCACGTACTGAGTAGCGTAGGATAGCTATCAGTAACGGTAGTATAGTGCTATATATATATCTTGTATACATAGCTATAAGACGTTATACTAAGTGTGGATACTGTTAGAGGCCCTAGAGGGTGGGGTGGACTTAGCGCGTGCTTATGCTAATCTAATCCGATTTCTAGTGCGGAATTAAAACTAATTAACAGTTACTCGCTAGCAGGTTATGAAATCAACAAGATACAAAACAGAGTGATAGTGTGCATACAACAATGCAAACACCAATATGAATCATGGACGTTCCGGCCTTCCGTCCTACGTCTCTGAATTGAAAATGATTATTTGTAAATTCTTTTTTGGATAAGACATGGTCATATGTCGAGATTACGTTTTTCTTTTCTTGTGTGTCAGGGGCAGAAATACGAGTTTTCAGAGAGGAAATAGACATTTACACCGAGAATCGATGCTAGAATCTACTGTTATGATGATAGTAACTTACCATAAACTAGACGTGTTTTGGGCATAGTTGTTATCTCAACAGCTTGTTAATGTATTAACAATAGAGAGTTTGTCATTACGACATATTTTCAAAGAAAACTCTTATAGAATTGTTTTATACCACAAATTCCTAAAGTTTTATTTAAAGTTTTTGGTTAATGTTTTATTTTAAACACAAAGGAATACCACTGTTAGATACAATTTGATTTCTAAATCTGATGAAGGAACTTTTTGTTGGATTTCTAATCACAGTAAAGCATCATAGAATATCATACAGCGACAAGAACCTAGTTACCTTGAAGAATCTTTACATGTTTGCTCTTTGATAAAAACTTTTCAAAATCACCTATTATATCAATTAAATATGATGAGTGGGATGGTGATGATGTATGGGTTATTCCATTTACGTCAATACGATCAGACACGTATTCACAAAAAGACTAATTTACAAATGATTTACTTAAGATTTTTGGTAGACAGTCTAGAACACTCATCCACATGATTTGAGTCTTGGAGCAATGATTTGCTGATAAGTAACTACTCAGAGAGTCTCGATTTTAGATTTCGCTGTCTCTACTGCTTTTATTTTTACCTATTGGAAGGGCCACTAAGTATAAAAGACGCATCTTCTTGATGGTATTCTTCGCGGGAGGGATAATTGTGCTTGCATAGAGTACAGCTTAAATCAATTTATAGAATCTCAAGTCGTCTTCGGAGCTGCGTTATACCTCTAGATCAAAATAAATGCTATTATCGTGGAACAAAATGGAGTTTTTAGAAACAAATTAGATGCATTTGGTCCCAGTTATTAGAAATCAGAGCCTAGACTTCTAGTTGCTCAGGGTTATAATCAGAAGGCAATTGAATTAATAACTTATGGCACCTGGTTTGCTGCGAGTACGAAGTGCGGAAATTAGACTCGTTGTACTCTGCATTTGCATGCTTTTCAACCTCTATTTACAAGTTGGATTTTAATGTGGTTTAAAGGTGCTTTTCTAAATGGTCTTATAACGAGACGAAGTTTTGTGCTAGAACACCTCCGCCGGAGGTTTTGAACAATGAAAGGTTTTTCAAATCATGATTTTTAAGACTTAGCAGCTCATATGACGTCTTAAACAAGCCCTCGGTGCTTGGTATCCGGCTAGGCCGTCGGAGAGGGAGTGGTCAAAGGATTTCTTGTTATTCAGGTTTTGAATTCATTGGAAAAGTTGGATTAACATGTGTGTCACGGGCCTAGTCTAACCCGGAAATAAGCTAGAAGGATATTCTTCTGCTAATTAGAAATATAGCTAGTATAGAGTGATATTATGTGTTTGGTTATACTATCACATGCTTATGTCAAGATTTCGAAGGACTATGCGAGGGATGAATTTGAAATGAGTGAGTGTGGTGGCACTAAATTCTTTTTTCTTTGGAGCTACAATATAAACATTGAAAAGAAGGATATTTCATCAATGCAACAAGCCAGTATAGCAGGCAGTTCTTACTCACCTGACGTTTGGAATGGAAAATACAAAAGGCCAAAAAAACAATATCAGATGGCGAGTTACCTATACAGTCACTTTACAAAGATGAAGAATGGTTAACACGATGCTTGGATCACAACTCTATCGAGGTTTATTGGATACTCTTTTACTTACTGGGCAAGTAGACCTGGATATTATGTTTTGTAAATCGTTCAGTGTGCTAGGCGATGTGCTTAGCATTTAAGTCTAAAGAGTAGCACATCTTAAGGGGCATAAGCAGAAGGATTTTTAGATATATGCTTACAGATCGTACTAATTATGGTTTTGTTTTATCCAAAATAGTTCCTGTTGATTTAAATAGATATGAACCGTAGGATAGCGTGATTTTCGGTGTAAATCTGAGTAGAGGATAGTGAGTGGTACAGTGTCATTTTTACGGAGAGTTCATTAGTTCTTGGTGTTAGTAGTCGAAAAAAAGAGTTCAGTATCCATCGATATCCAACAACTGCAAAGAGAATATATTGGTGAAAGTCGCTTGCTGTGCTCAAATGTTATGGATGAGAAGACAGACATTGATGCCTGCTTATGGGATAGATTCTGTCCATATAGAGGATGTCCATCATTGTGTTGCTAATTCAGTGCAATTAATTTATGCTCTCCAAAATCCTATTCAACTTCGACGCCGGAGCAAACAAACTCTGCAATGTCTGAGAGACGGCTCCTCTCTTCTACGTGATCATCCCGGTGCTTAAAGGTGACATTTATCATTAGAATTCCTACTATCCTAGCAGATAAACAAATAGCAGCTATGATACCATCGGTACAACAACCCGGCTTATACAAGGGAATTTACTGTTAGAATTAACGAAGGGATTAGGGTATCCCTGTTGGCCCAAATTGCAGATTTAAATAATATGTTTTTAAAACAACACATAGCATTCTCACCTTATAGGATCGACCTATTTGACTTATAAGTCGACTCGATCACAAGTGTACTGAATATCAATTGTTTCTGTGAATAGCAGTGTAGTGCGACTAAGTTACTTAGTATAATCGTGACGGGAGCTACTCGTAGAGGTTGACTAGGCTTTTTGAAAATGCACTTTCTGTTGTTTACGTGTAGTTCCGACCTAATGTTATTTATAGTCAACTACCTGAAATCATTTCTGAAAATCAGACTCTGCTCATTCATTGTATAGCTGTCGCTACTTTTATATTAGTCACCTATGATTCGGAAACTCCCACAGTTTTTACAGTTTTAACAAATTATTGATTTTTATTTAGCATTCAACCAAAACCAGAACCAAATACCGCCGTTTCAAGTAAGTCTAAACTCATCTCACCATAGATTTTTTACTCTAGTCAATCCTAGCACATATCTAAGATAAATTTAACCTACATCCTATTGTACTATCACCGTCGATACATTAGTAAATCTTTTAAGATAAGAAACTTAAAAACTACCAGCTAACCTATCACAAACGACCTCTTCTTCTCCTTGCAGAACTCGTGTTCCAGGTTACGGGCATTCTCTTTGTGATGCAAATTTTAATCAAATCCTTCATTATTCTCGAAATCTGTCAAGCGTCCAAGTTGATAGTCGAGGACTACTCAGAGTTCTAGGTCGAACTACTCTACGGTTTACAACAGTTGGGTATATTCTTAAACTTGATCTTTGAATCATTTGTTATTTATCTGTTTCATCATCGTCTAACCAACGATCTAAGGAGCTAAGCAACCGATATCTTGTTAACGATGCACATCATTCATTTATTTTAAAAAGTTCCTGATTTATAGAAGTAAATTTACAAATATGTCATCTTGTGAAGTTCTTCCAGGCGATTTGTGAAATTTGATGATTTTATTCGCTGTATACTTTGTTCATATTTTGAAAATGTGGGATTGCTTCGAATTATTCTCGTGGATGCAATACGAAAACCACATATCCATTTTCAGTGGCATTGTTCTCAGGTAACTAATGAATATAAACGTGTGGGAAATATTGTGGTTCGAAAAACTTAAGATCTTGTTACAAACTGGAATAGAGATTGACTTGATCACAAGTCAATTGGCCAAAAATTTTCAATATTCCTTACTCAAAGGGAGTTTTTCTTAGGTAGTTAGGATGAATGATTCAGATCTTTATCTACATCTTATTTCTTCTGGATATGGAAAGACTTTAATAACTCAACAACTTCGTCAACCTTCTAGGTTCTTGCCGAATCGCTAGGATTATATTATTTTCCAAAATGGGAGTTTTATTCTTTCCTAGATTATAGCAAAGCTCTATACTGCTATACATGGGAATATCCAGTAATTGGGTGAATTTTACTTTGATATCTTCTGACAATACACCGAGTTTCTTTCCCTTAGTGGGGTGCGGGCCTTTTTTAACAAAATATTTGGCAATTTCATGTGATGTCAATCTAAAATTCTGTGTACGTCTCCATTGAATCTTTGTTCGAATGACGCTAACCATGGATGAAGTTTGCAATTTTAGAAATTCAACAGACAAAATCCTAAAATGAACCTCATCCCTCATCAGAGAAGATTCCACATGTTTCGAGGCTCAACTCCATGATATATGTGTGATTTTCATTGTTTACTTTGGCAGACGTATACTCTTGGTTTGTTTATGTTTATCCTGTCACCTTGTGATCTAGCTTGTATAATCGTTGCATACTCTCTCATAAGTATAAGCGTTCTTGGCTAGGATATATCTGCTTTTGTTCAGATGTATTGCTTATCCTCAGCTCATACTATATGATTGTTCGTAGTTTCATAACCTATTAGGGTACCGCCTTTATGTTTAATTTCTGTCTGTTTTTTAGTTGAGCTGAACATAAGGATTGAGACTTGAGCATAAGACACCTAATACCCTCCCCTCCCCCCCGCCCTCGATAGGGTCTAACAACCTTGGCTTCAGGGAGCTTTGGTGCTCTTTGATTTAAGGATACTGTCTTGAGTTAGTAAGATCCAGACATTTATTATTGTGTGCTAACTAGTTATGAATTGTATTATGTCTTGCATTCATAATATTCACATATATTCATGAATACTAAAATGTATGTTTCGTTAGCTTACTAATCTCCAAATATTGCTTCCAAAATTAGATGTTGTCCTTGATGCTCAATGGTGCTCCATAAAATTGTAAAATATTGCCTTGAATCTAGAAATTATTGAGCTTTGCGAAGTTATATGACTTGATGCTTCTATTTTTGTCCACATGTAGAGGAAATAAAGAGTGGAGGCAATCATGTATAGAACAATGTTTACAATCGAACAAGTTAATGTGAAGACTCTTGGGCATAAATGTTTGAACCATGTATTTCTAACGAACTTGCTCATTTTTGATAGTGCTTAACACGATTTGGAAAACTTTTTGAAGGCACATCAAAGCGGAGATTTCTGGAGAGATTACAACGTCGTTAATGGCGGAATCGATTCAAGTGACTAGAGGAGGCATGCAATCGTTCATGGCACACTCGACCTATCAGGGACACTCCACCCCTAGTACTGCGGGAAAGCGATTCGAGATCCGCTGATGATCTATGCTATAACAGAACTCGCCGCTTCTGCATATGAGGAAATCTATCACAGCCTATAAAGGAAATTACAAAATGATTTTATTGAATCTTAAAAGCAAGCATAGTATGAGATTAAATCCAATCTAAGTTGCTAGGTTCCAAATTTGATATCATGTGCTAAAAGAGAATGCTTCACTTAAGAAAATAATATATATGTGAATTTGAAAAATATAAAGTTTTGAGCTCATCCTATTAATAGCTCTAACTCATGCACATAAAAGAGTGCTATGCAGCAAGAAGTAGAATGCATTTAGGAAATGAATTTGATTAACCAACTACATGCTCTACTCTCTAGTTGTATCCAACTAGTGATGTTTGATTGGGCTGCAATTCTGAGTTTGAATCTTGTCAAGAAATCGGCATATCATCTTTAGATTCTCAAAGGCAATGTAACTTCTTGCACTTAGTAATTATAAAGCAGAGCTTATGACTATTGTGTCCAAATCTGTAAGTCTAAACTCCATGCCCTGCATTATGCACACATTATATTAACAATGAGTTTATAAATGGGCCTATTATGTGATCGTAAGGCATTTGTCTAAATTGTTCGCTATGATGTCAATAAACCTACACAAGGTCACAATGCTTCGCTCCTGTGCATTCCTCATCATGGCTGTTCTTCATCAGCACCGAGCCTCATAGGCACACTACCCTACATGTCCCTGCGATCGAGCGATGAGCGACAGTCATGGGCTGAGTGCTGTTCAATGTAGATGTCTCTGGTTGGTGTTTGGAATTTGGTCGCAAGTTTTGCTTTGATCTTGAAAAAGAATTCAAGTTGCCAAATATTTCTACGGTAGAAACCAATGTTTTAAATGTGCTGTTTGTGGTAGCACTGTTGCTTTTTTTGGGCTTTGGCGAAAGTTTCTGTTATAATTTAGAAAAAAATATTCCAAACTTGCCAAATTTCTCAAGTAAACCAACTTTGTTTTAAAGATGTTTGCTCATTCAGGCTCTGGATATAAACTAAAAGTAAAAAATCTTTATTTGCAAATGATTCATCGGTGCACGCCGGCACCCTTGGTCAACACAAATCATGTTAAACTCGTTCATTGACCTATTGTAATCGTAATCTTCCATGTGTATAAATTTTGTTTTGACGTGCTTAGTGCACATAATTGTGCCCAACGGGTTCATATCCTCAGTACTTTGAGCTTAAATGTAGGGATCATGTCCCTCAACAATCCGCCACCCGGTAAGAATTGTTGGTGCAAAATAATTTTTGCTTAACAAGAATTTCTAGTGTCTTTTTTTTTCCTTTTTTTGTTTTGAAAATTATACTTTAAACCTTTTGAACATGAATAACATTTTTTATGTCAAATTCTTTTGGTTTTCATGATTATATAGTTTCGATTTTGATGAGAGGTTTGTGTTATATAACCCTCCGGGTTTATTGGGCTGTTACTTCCTAAATCATGTTTTACGGATTGCTAGAACATGATTACTATGGGTTGCGAACAAGCTTAAAGCTTGATATATTTGTTGCCGTCTTCTCTTCGAAATTCTGTTGTCAAGGAAGATTTTTGTTTTGAATTGTTGCTTTAATTCATTAAATTTCACTTATATGCATGATGTATTTATTGTTGTCAGGATCATCTATTCGTGTCTTAATAATGATATTCTATGAGATGTTGATGCAAGTTAACTTCAAAAAGAAATATTTTTTTTTTTATCAAACATTTTTTTTGGACCTTATAATCTTGAGTTTATGATTTCATTAATGTTCTCACTTGAAAAACTTTTTTGCATGAATTCTGCATGTTCTATCGTTATTGATTCATAAATCTATTTTTATACACTTATGTTTAAATTTGTGTAATGAGAACTGTCATTTATATGTGTATTTCATTATTTTTTTTATTGTGAATTATGTTAGCATATTTCTTTATCTCTTTATTTGATGATGTTTAACAACAATTTAGACTAACTGCGTGTTATCTACAGTATTTGTGTTTTCGTTACTTTATGTAGAAGCAAGCAACAAGTTGGAGGATGGATGAGGAATTGAGCGGCCAAATCGACGATCATACTCGCACATGGCGGTTGGGGCGGAATTCGGTGGAGTGAAGGTCTTGCATTTCAAGTTGAAGATCCAAAGTTCAAGGCTTCATCCGTCAGATTACCGCAAGTTGAGCTAGCAATGAGAAGATCAAGATCACGCTTTGGGGTAATATAGTATAGGTTTTATATTATGATGTGTTAGTACTTTAAGCTTAAATAATATATGGCACACACATTTTAGTTGTTTCTTCTGTATATATTTGTACAGTCGTATATACATACACTATAGCTACACAACCAAGTTGTCTGGATTTCATGTTTAGGTGGACATGAATGAAGATTCAGCATATTTCATGATTTATTTATGTATCGATAGTCTGGTTTCACTACTTATAGATAGTGAACAAATATATTTTACATATACATCATCATGATAGTTTCTATTTTCTATTGGTGATTTGTGAAAATATTGTTTCGTAGTTTATAGACTTACATCATTATAATATCCATCTTTTATTAAGTCTACAATATTATTTTTGTATTATGTCTCAAAATGGTTAATGCTAAAGTTCAAAACAATGTTTAACCGATTCTTATGTTTTGGACTATTTTACAAATGATGATCAATTGTTTTATTTGGGAGGATTCTTTTTAAAACAGATTTTGTAGCTTTGTGTATAATCACATGTTCTAAATCATTCTCAAAATTTTACATTTTTTGAATTTTGATATTTTTAACTAGCGGTTTCAATCATCAACTGCTTCTACGCGTGTTTTTTTTCAGTATATCAGTTTGCGGTCGAAGGGGGGGGGGGCGCAAGGAAGCGAGAGCGCCGCCGATATACAGAGTTTGAGGTTCGCGGCGGTCCGGTCGACCGCAACTGCGAGTCTTAGGAGATCAGTCATGGTTTTCTATAGCTCGCGGTCAAACTGTGGCGGTTGAGCGAGATGCAGTCAGAGGTTTCCGGATCAATAACCTCTGGCGGTTGCGAATGCATGCAGGTCAGGGCTTTCAGGTCGAGCGCCCAGCAGTGCGCGTTCTGTTGTCAGAGCGAAACATGGCCTTCTTATGTTGCTCAGGTCGAACGCCGCCCACAGTGGGCGACCTACGTGCGCCTGTTTGTCAAGAGCCAAACCTCGGCCTTTTTGTTGCTCACGGGTTGGAGCGAGTTTCTCCAGCGGTCGCGAACCCGCGAGTTTCACGCGGTTGATCGCGATCCCAACGGATAGCTTTTGGTACAGAATACATTAGCTTTCTGATCTCTTTGACCTTTTTGTCTTTTCCTTTGGGAGTTTTGCTGAAGATGTCTTGGGAGGCTATATAATCCTCCTTGCTCTTATCTTTCATGGACAAACATTGAGATGTATTTAAACAGAGTTTAACAAGGGTTTTAAGTTTTGTTTTGTGTGTTTTGAAAGGTTGGGTGTGACGACGATGTTTCACAGAGGCTGGACAAGGGAGATATCTACATATGGTTTTAGCAGTTCATCTTAATCCATCTCCCCATCTTGTTTTCGCAGAGAAGAAGCTTCTAAACTCTATGCGACAGACTTCTACATTTGCATATTTGTTTTTCATTCTTTAAAGCTAGTTTTTTATATTTGATGTATAGATTTGATAACTTGATTGTTAACACCCAATTGAGCTTATTGTATTCACATACATAGTATGATTTGGGGTGGTGAGAGTTGTACTTTGGTTGTGAAGACTTCATTGAGTGTATCTATTGTGATGAACAATATTTGTTCATATTATGGAGATTAGTAGAGGGTTTTCGGATGAGCTAAGAAACTGATTGTAGAGGGGGGTGGTAGCAGCTGTCGGGCTTGAGCGTTGAACAACCGACATTGTGGAGAGTGTCGTGAGGTGAAGTTTTCGGTCTAGAATACCAAGTGTGAGAGTTGACGTTGATCGGTGAGGATTGAATAACGACATTGCGGAAGTGTAGAACGTTTTCGGGGTGAGTGGTAGAAACTGATTGTGAATAGTGGATTTCCGAGAGTGTGTTTAGGCAGAGACGTAGGACGGAAGGTCGCGACTCATGATCATATTGTTGTGGTTTGCATTGTTTAGATTTGCCACTATCACTCTGTGTTTTGTATATTGTTGATTTCATACTTGCTGGATGACTTAGTTAACTAGTTTTTAATTGGGCAGTAAAATCGGATTAGATAGCATATAGACTAATCACAGCACCTTCTAGGGTCCTATACAGCTTACACTATATACTCTCCTTTATATAAGTGTAACGCGTCAGATACCTATACTCTGAAAACACGTATAGTACCTATAACCCACTCTATGGTACTAGGCTCTCTCTCTCGTCTTAGTATGATATTATTTCTAGTATACTCTCTGTTATATGTATAGATTGTTAAATATAAGTATGACTCTTATGATATATTATGTATAGTGATACTACTACTAGGTATTGTACCTACTACTGAGTATTCTATACTATATATATATATCAGACTATTTATAATTCGAGAATTATGGGATGTGGCTTGGTAAAGACAAAAAGTTGTGCTTGGTAGTGAGGTGTAAAATCCCCACTCCACTCATATCAAATGTGGGAACAAATTCCATGGGTAGCTGAGTGGGCATGATGGGCAGTGTGACACATAGATTACTAACACGGCACAAAATTTATGCTTGGTAGCAAGCATACTATATATTCTCTCTCTCTCTCTCTCATCTCTCTCTCTCTATATATATACATAAAATAGTATTAGCTACGTAATTACGACTATACCTACGCATGCTACACGTAACGAGACTGTATATAGTAGTACTATCCGACATGAGCCCGACCACTCTGAGTGATCTAAGGTGCAACGCTAGGGTCCACTAAAGATACCGCCTAAGCTATAATTCAGCATATTTCCTTTTTTTTTTTTGATCGGTCTTCGTTGAACTAGAATCTAACCACGTTCTTTCGAAAACCCAGACAGCACAATTTAGGGTGAAACCGATTGTGTTTTGACATTCGTATTGACGTGCAAGAAGTTCTATTCTTCGAAACAGTTAAATATTATAGCGAGTGAATAAAGGGTCAAATAAGATGGGTTCACCGCACAATAGTGTGTTTCGGAGTTTAAGAACGTTTATATCAACCTTTCACGGAGCGGAATCGCAAAAAAAACTGTCGAGAAATGAATATGCATTCTCTGCCGCGTCTTCCAGGTGGGAGCCTAGGTGTCCCTTGAACGTTTATTTTTCCAACGTATATGATAACTATGCATAGTATATATGTATATTATGTTACTATACTATATAACATTATATACTGATAGAGTACGATGCTTACGGATATAACTTATATCGGTACTTATATCATGTTTAATCAGAGAGTATACTTAATCAATATATCATTATACTACTAAGAGAGAGGAGAGAAGAGTATCAATATATATAAGTAGTATTATAGTGATACCATATTAGATACCCCCATACACTTACTACCCTTAATAATTCGGTACCACAGTCTACCTTATATCACCCTATATCTATCACGTACTGAGTAGCGTAGGATAGCTATCAGTAACGGTAGTATAGTGCTATATATATATCTTGTATACATAGCTATAAGACGTTATACTAAGTGTGGATACTGTTAGAGGCCCTAGAGGGTGGGGTGGACTTAGCGCGTGCTTATGCTAATCTAATCCGATTTCTAGTGCGGAATTAAAACTAATTAACAGTTACTCGCTAGCAGGTTATGAAATCAACAAGATACAAAACAGAGTGATAGTGTGCATACAACAATGCAAACACCAATATGAATCATGGACGTTCCGGCCTTCCGTCCTACGTCTCTGAATTGAAAATGATTATTTGTAAATTCTTTTTTGGATAAGACATGGTCATATGTCGAGATTACGTTTTTCTTTTCTTGTGTGTCAGGGGCAGAAATACGAGTTTTCAGAGAGGAAATAGACATTTACACCGAGAATCGATGCTAGAATCTACTGTTATGATGATAGTAACTTACCATAAACTAGACGTGTTTTGGGCATAGTTGTTATCTCAACAGCTTGTTAATGTATTAACAATAGAGAGTTTGTCATTACGACATATTTTCAAAGAAAACTCTTATAGAATTGTTTTATACCACAAATTCCTAAAGTTTTATTTAAAGTTTTTGGTTAATGTTTTATTTTAAACACAAAGGAATACCACTGTTAGATACAATTTGATTTCTAAATCTGATGAAGGAACTTTTTGTTGGATTTCTAATCACAGTAAAGCATCATAGAATATCATACAGCGACAAGAACCTAGTTACCTTGAAGAATCTTTACATGTTTGCTCTTTGATAAAAACTTTTCAAAATCACCTATTATATCAATTAAATATGATGAGTGGGATGGTGATGATGTATGGGTTATTCCATTTACGTCAATACGATCAGACACGTATTCACAAAAAGACTAATTTACAAATGATTTACTTAAGATTTTTGGTAGACAGTCTAGAACACTCATCCACATGATTTGAGTCTTGGAGCAATGATTTGCTGATAAGTAACTACTCAGAGAGTCTCGATTTTAGATTTCGCTGTCTCTACTGCTTTTATTTTTACCTATTGGAAGGGCCACTAAGTATAAAAGACGCATCTTCTTGATGGTATTCTTCGCGGGAGGGATAATTGTGCTTGCATAGAGTACAGCTTAAATCAATTTATAGAATCTCAAGTCGTCTTCGGAGCTGCGTTATACCTCTAGATCAAAATAAATGCTATTATCGTGGAACAAAATGGAGTTTTTAGAAACAAATTAGATGCATTTGGTCCCAGTTATTAGAAATCAGAGCCTAGACTTCTAGTTGCTCAGGGTTATAATCAGAAGGCAATTGAATTAATAACTTATGGCACCTGGTTTGCTGCGAGTACGAAGTGCGGAAATTAGACTCGTTGTACTCTGCATTTGCATGCTTTTCAACCTCTATTTACAAGTTGGATTTTAATGTGGTTTAAAGGTGCTTTTCTAAATGGTCTTATAACGAGACGAAGTTTTGTGCTAGAACACCTCCGCCGGAGGTTTTGAACAATGAAAGGTTTTTCAAATCATGATTTTTAAGACTTAGCAGCTCATATGACGTCTTAAACAAGCCCTCGGTGCTTGGTATCCGGCTAGGCCGTCGGAGAGGGAGTGGTCAAAGGATTTCTTGTTATTCAGGTTTTGAATTCATTGGAAAAGTTGGATTAACATGTGTGTCACGGGCCTAGTCTAACCCGGAAATAAGCTAGAAGGATATTCTTCTGCTAATTAGAAATATAGCTAGTATAGAGTGATATTATGTGTTTGGTTATACTATCACATGCTTATGTCAAGATTTCGAAGGACTATGCGAGGGATGAATTTGAAATGAGTGAGTGTGGTGGCACTAAATTCTTTTTTCTTTGGAGCTACAATATAAACATTGAAAAGAAGGATATTTCATCAATGCAACAAGCCAGTATAGCAGGCAGTTCTTACTCACCTGACGTTTGGAATGGAAAATACAAAAGGCCAAAAATCCTACGTCTCTGCTCCCCACTCTCGGGGAGAAATCCACTATTACAATCGAGTTTTCTACATTCACCCGAATAACGTTTACACCTCGCAATGTCGGTTTTCAACGCTCACCGATCAACGTTCACTCTTCACACTTGGTTTTCTAGTTCACCGAAAACTTCACAATTCACACTCTCACAATGTCGGTTTTCAACGCTCACCGATCAGCGTCTACACCTTACAATCGGTTTTCTAGCTCACCGAAAACTTTACAATCTCATAATATAACAAATGATTTGTTCTCTACAATAGATGAGAACTCAATGTAAGCTCACACTCAAAGTTACAACACTTACCAACCCAAATATACTATGTATGAATACAATAAGCTCAATGTGGGTGTGTGTAACAATAAGTTATCAAATCTAAACTCAATATAAAAAACTAGCTTTAAAGAATGAAAAACATATATGCAAATGTAAAGCTCGATATGAGTTTAGAAATTCTTCTCTGGAAAAACAAGATGGAGAGATGGATTAAGATGAAGCCTAAACAAGGTAGATGATCTCCTCCACCTGTGAAACAGTCTTCACAAACCAAACTCTTTTAAAACACACAAAACAAAC
>NC_033795.1:66974702-66987438 GCF_001876935.1 Asparagus officinalis
ACCCTACGAGATCATGCTACCACCTCAAGGACAAGATCCAGGCGTTAATTGACGTAGGGGTCATAACCCTGAAACTAGCTAAGAATGTGGGGGCAAACGCAGTATCGATCAGTTTTGGATCGGTGCCTACAACTTGGTTCGAGCCAAAACGCGTCACCAAGGTGGGAATGAAGACGGTGAATGATGACCCACATGGACAGCGCCAAAAAGGGCTTGTGCCACATACAGCCCCAAACGGCGAAATCCTCTGGGTTCATCCCGATCTGATTGAAGATGAACAATGGGCTGGATCATCATCCAAGAAGAAGTCCAAAGGGAAAGAAAAGTCTTGAATACAAGCTTTTCCGCTCGAAGAAGAACAAGAAGTTTTTGCGACCCGAAGCGGAAACGAGTATCACTACAACTATCCGCCACCTAGTGAGCAGGGGGTGAACAAACGGGGACCAGCCAAAACTCTCACAGAAATGGGGGTGATTACGAGTCCCACACCGGGTAAAGAAGCTCTACGACAGCCGGTAGATAAACATAAAGAAAAGAGGCCCGAGGAGGTTCAAAATCCGAAGCAATCTCGTTTCAGTCGTCCGATTGGAAAGGATAAACCGGAGAGTTCGAAAACTCCACGCGCCTTCGATATCATGGCTCAGCTAGCTAATATTCCAGCGCGGATAACGCTATATGAGTTGTTGCGGCTGTCTAAAGAAACTAGAGAAGCATTGCAAGAGGCCTTGGCCGATTCAGAAGCATTCCTCACTCGGATCAAACCGGCGCCTGAGGAACTAGAACTGTTAGCTCAACAGTGCAATGTGGCAGCTAAGAACATTCCCTGCATCACCTTCACCAAAGAAGACATGCAGACGAAGAATTCAAACCATGATCGGCCCTTGTATTTTGTCGGGTACATTGGCTCCAGCGAGGTCAACCGAATCCAAGTAGATCCGGGTTCCGCTGTGAGCATTATGCCGCTTCGCCTAATGCATAGCCTTGGCATTCCAGTCAGCAAATTGGCGTCTACAGGCACAGTCATTTACGGATTCAACACAAGCGGGTCAAGGCCTTTGGGGAAGATCCGAATAAAATGCCAAATGGGCGATCTGAAGACGGAGGTCACGTGTTACGTGATAGATGCTGAGACATCCTATAATTTACTATTGGGTCGGCCTTGGATCCATAGTAATGTTATAGTTCCCTCCACCTTACATCAGTGTCTGAAATATGTCGACACTGATGGAAGGGTCAGGACGGTGGTCGCAGATAAGCAACCATTCAAAGGGTATGAGAATTACTTCACTGATTCTCTCCTTTATGGTAACGAATCTGACACGGAACCATCGATCCAAGGCACGGACAGCGGAGAAGAAGCTGATTCCGAGGCCGGATTCGATTACAATGGCGGTTTTGTTTTAAATGACATTGTACCCTTTGTAATCAATCTTGACGATGAACAATCGTCAGATGGCGGTTGTAACTGGCAACTTGCTGATATTGAAATAAATCATGATTTAGAGTACTCCTTGTCTCTTAATGATGCGATAAAGGGATTATATGATAACCCAGATTTATGTATGCCGCTCCGATCATCTTATGTAACGAAGAGAAGTCTCCAGCATTCTTTCGGAACAACCCGAATTATTCCTGCCAAGGTAGGGGGACAAAAGGAAGTGATTTATGGTAAAGGAGAAAATCTTCCGTTGCCAGATCATTTCCTAAGAGAAGACGAGGATGAAGACAAATCTGGTCTGCATTTATCTAAGTATAGTCCGGAAGCGCGCATGCTCATGGAAAAACAAGGATACGATTTCACACTCGGAGAAGGTTTATACTTCGATCGAGGATCCCGTATCCCAGTCAAAGCGGCATACGTACCAAAAGGAAAACCCGATGACTATTACCGTCACAAGAGAGGCTTAGGCTATGTCTCATCAGATGACGAATGTGGTTGGCAAATTATCGATCAAATTGCTAACAAAGCTAAGGATGGGTACTTGCCAGATTCTTCAGCTGAGGATTCCGACACAAGTTTGGGAGAAATGTTCAAAACCTTAATGTCAAACATGACTACAGCTGATCCATCTACGTTGGAGGATGACGATCAAATGCCAACGTGGGAAGACCCATGGGTTCATCACCTAAACATGCAGTACGGTGATAGGTTCGAACAGAGAGAACCACCAACCGAAGATGAAGTAGTCCAAATTAATATGGGCAATGAGGCCAATCCAAAGCCCATATTCATCAGCGGTAGTCTTCCTCCAGATGAGAAGGAGGAATTAATTGCCCTGATCAGAGAATACATTGATGTCTTCGCCTGGAACTACGAAGATATGCCAGGACTCGACCCTAATGTGGCAATGCACCGCCTTGACATCAAGCCGGATGCCAAACCTGTCAAACAACAGCAAAGACGGTTTCGTCCGCAGATTATGGAAGCCATTGAGGCAGAGGTTAAGAAGTTGATCGATTCAGGATTTATCCGAGAGGAACAACATCCAGACTGGTTAGCCAACATCGTTCCCGTCATGAAGAAGAATGGCAAAATCAGGATTTGCATCGACTTCAGGAACCTGAATGAAGCATGTCCAAAAGACGATTTTCCTCTCCCAATCACGGATGTCATTATCGACAATACATGTGGATTCGAGAGGATGTCCTTCATGGACGGCTTTTCGGGGTATAACCAAATCAAGATGCACCCGGATGACGAGAAGCATACAGCGTTTAGAACACCCCTCGGCGTCTTCTGCTATACGGTGATGCCTTTCGGTCTGAAGAATGCCGGTGCCACATACCAGCGAGCGATGACTAAGATGTTGCACCAAAATCAGGTAAACCGTTCTTGATTTACATCAAGGCGATGAACCATTCGATAAGTGCTTTGTTAGCACAAGACGATGATAACGGTCACGAACAGGCAGTTTATTATTTAAGTCGGACTTTGGTGGGCGCTGAATCTCGATATCCGATGATTGAGAAAGAATGTCTCGCGTTGGTGTTTGCAGTGCAAAAGATGCGGCATTACTTAGTGGGACAGACAATTTATGTTATCTCCAATGTTAATCCCGTGCGAGTATTTATGACGCAACCGGGTTCGATGAATTGGCGATTGGCAAAATGGGCCATCCTCTTGTCCCAGTATGATTTGCACTTCAAACAGCAAAAGTCGGTCAAGGGACAAGCGATTTGTGATCTTTTGGCGGCAAACCCGACCGCAGATGCGGCAGAAGGATATGATGACTTGCCGGATGAAACCCACGAGGTTAACACTACATCGCACCAGCAAGTATGGCAATTATATTTTGATGGTGCTTCAAGAGCAGTTAATAGGGTAATAACCCCGGGATGTCCCACCGTCTCCTCTGGAGTTGGAGTCGTCTTAATCTCCCCGGGAAAGCATGTAATGCCCCGAGCTTATTCATTGACTGGTCCGTGTTCCAATAACGTAGCCGAGTACAATGCACTTCTCATTGGACTCAGTTTCGCCAAGGAGCTGGGGGTCGAATATCTCGAAGCTTTTGGGGATTCTCAATTGATAGTTAACCAGGTCCGTGGGGAATATGAAGTTAGGAACCAAGACCTGATCCCGTACCACCAGGAAGTCATCAAAATGGCAGAATCTTTTGAAGAATTCTTCATTGAATATATCCCTCGTCTCCAGAACGCTTATGCAGATGCACTGGCGGCACTAGCGGTATCACTGGCACAGCCTCCCGAAACTGAGCTGTTAGTCACAGTATGGACGCATCAAATCTGCGTACCCATATACAGCAGGGATACTGAAGAGGAAGATGACGGAAACGTAAACGTCAAGGAGGTGAATTCAACTCAAATTGGGTCTGAGTCCCGAGATTGGCGTTTTCCCATCATTGACTATGTTCAATATGGTATCCTGTCAGAAGATATAAAAGAAAGGGAATCAATCCGCCGAAGAGCGCCAAGATTCTTCTACAATACCGAAACCCATACGTTATATCGTAGAGGGTACGATGGTTTATTACTCCGATGTCTTTCGCACAAAGAAGCAAAAGAAGTTCTTAAGGAAGCACACGAAGGAGAATGTGGTGCGCACCAGCCCGGTTCCAAATTGTATGATCGCATCAGGAGAATGGGATATTATTGGCCAACAATGGTTCGTGACGCAATTGAATACGCTCGGGAGTGTCATGCCTGTCAGATACATGCAAATTATATGCACCAACCACCGGAGCAGTTACACACGTCAACCACGTCCTGGCCGTTCGAGACATGGGGTATGGACATTGTCGGTCCTATTTTTCCCCCTTCAGTCAAAGGCGATCGATTCATTCTCGCAATCACGGATTACTTTTCAAAGTGGGCTGAAGCGATTCCACTTAAAGAAGTAAAGACGAACAACGTCATCAACTTCATCAAGCATCACATCATCTACAGACACGGCGTGCCAAGACGGATCATTCATGACAATGGTCCACAGTTCATAAGCAACGCTTTCATCAGGTTTTGTGACAAGTTTAAAATTGAAGATGTTTCGTCAACGCCTTATTATCCCGCCGCAAATGGATTAGCGGAGGCGTTTAACAAGACAATCATTAAGATCCTGTCGAAGCTCGTGAAGACCAATAAATGAGACTGGGACGATAAACTCGGTGAAGCACTCTGGGCTTATCGCACCACCATACGCACGCCTACGGGAGCCACCCCGTATTCGTTGGTATAAGGATGTGAAGCTGTGCTATCGCTGGAAATTCAGATTCCATCCCTTCAGATCGCCCTCGCAACAGAGATGACGACAGAAGAACAGCATTAGAAGCGTCTCGAAGAGCTTGAGAGGCTGGATGAAAAGCGCTTGGAAGCTCAACAGCAAATTGAGTTTTATCAGGCCAGGATGTCTAGGGCTTTTAACAAAAGAGTCCGGCAGAGAAGCTTCAAGGAAGGAGATCTGGTCCTCGCTGCTCGCCGACCAATAATCCTCACTTCCAAGAAGAAAGGTAAATTCGAATCCAAATGGGAAGGTCCGTTTGTAATAGACACAGTCTACTCAAACGGCGCATATCGCCTGATTACGTCAGAGGGCGCTAGGTAATTAATGCCAATAAATGGAAAGTTCCTGAAAAAGTACTATCCTTAGTACATTCAGGATAACCCATTTACCGGGAAGTTCCTCGAAGAATACTACACTTAATATTCTAGAGGATAACCCAAAATCTTTTTCACCACCAAAATCCCTCACTGATCAATTTCTGGCCCTCTTGACTCTTTCCATAGACAAGAGGTCCATTTTCATTTCGGAGTCCCCTTTCGATAAACGAAAGAACTCCCTCCCTTTTCTCTTTGGTTAAGCCTTCTCATGGTTGTAACCAAAGCTGAAATTTCATTTCGATAAACGAAAAACTCATCTAGATAGCCAATCCTATAAAAGGTAAGCTTATTTAGATCTTCCGGATTCTCGGAGTGGAGATCCCACTTCTAGTTTCTTTCTCGCACTGGAAACAGAATATAAAATTCTTCCTTTCCAGAATCAAGGAATAGAATATAAAATTCTTCCTTCCTTGTTTGGGAACAGAATATAAAATTCTTCCTTCCCACACCAACTCTTTTCCAAGAATTTAGGATTCATCCTAGGAAGTTTATCCCGAATCCTAAGCAGGGATAAGTCTGCGCCTAACACGCGCACCAATCTTTTTCCAAAATTTGTCAATTTAGGATTCATCCTAGGAAGTTTATCCCGAATCCTAAGCAGGGATAAGTCTGCGCCTAACACGCGCTGCCGGTTTAGTCTTTCTCCGAGGAAAAAGACACCAGACTTTGATTCTGGGGTATGTTATCCTGAAACCTATGCAAGGTTAAGTCTGCGCCTAACACGCGCTGCCGGTTAGTTCTTAACCGTTAAAAAGAACACCCATCCACATATTCAACATTGTGGCAGGTCGTTATTAATAACACCAAAATCCATGCCTTACACGTATGGGGAATTTCATCCTGAATCCTAAGAAAGGATATGCCGACGCCTAACACGCGTCGCCGGTTTAGTCTTTCGCCGTAGAAAAAGACACCAGAAGACCAGTCTGGGGTATTTTATCCCGAAACCTAAGTAGGGATAAAGTCAACACCTAACACGTGTTGCCGGGTAGCCTATTCCCGTAACAATGGCGAAGTCTATGTATTCGACATCATAGCACGAAGTCTAAGAGAATTCATTCTCTTAGCACAACGTTACATGCGAACGGAGTTAGACAATCCGCAGGCTAGCCCGACTCAAACGGTAGTCGGTAAAGGCTAATCAAACCCGTTGAAGGCTGGGGGTTAGCCAAAAATCCTAAAGTCAACACCTAACACGTGTCGCCGGGTAGCCTATTCCCGTAACAATGGCGAAGTCTATGTATTCGACATCATAGCACGAAGTCTAAGGGAGTTCATTCCCTTAGCACAACGTTACATGCGGAACGGATTCCGACAATCCGCATGCTAGCCCGACTCAAACGGTAGTCGGTAAAGGCTAATCAAACCCGTTGAAGGCTGGGGGTTAGCCAAAAATCCTAAAGTCAACACCTAACACGTGTCGCCGGGTAGCCTATTCCCGTAACAATGGCGAAGTCTATGTATTCGACATCATAGCACGAAGTCTAAGGGAGTTCATTCCCTTAGCACAACGTTACATGCGGAACGGATTCCGATAATCCGCATGCTAGCCCGACTCAAACGGTAGTCGGTAAAGGCTAATCAAACCCGTTGAAGGCTGGGGGTTTGCCAAAAATCCTATGAGTATTATGGTCAATCATTTCAAACGGAATGAGGAATCATAATAAAGATAAAGACAAAAATCAGGTCCACTAAAGAGAATCAAATGTCAAGGTTTTCAGCAAATAAAATCATACATCAAGCCCATGGCTAAGAATCTGCTGACTGAATTCAGATAACTTCTCGTCATAAGAGCGTCTAAGCTCCTCCTGCAACTCAGCTCTGACAGACTCTTCGTTCGCGGCTAAAGTCCTCACAGCAACCTCCTCTGTCTCAGCCAGTGTCTGCTTCAAGGACTTCAGCTCATCAGATAAAGCAGCATTTGCTTGCTGATTCTGCATCTTTGTGTCTTCCTTCTCACGGAGTTCTCGTCGGAGCTGATCTATCTGAGAATCAAGCTCCTCAAGGGAAGATGATCTAGTGGCAAGATCAGCCTCAACTCGATCTATGCGGCCCCGCTGCACCTGAATCTCGAGCTCGGCAACCATCCGAGTACTGCGCCATGTCTGTAAGCGAGCATCCAACTCGGCAGCAACGAATGAAGAGGCACCTGTATCCCGGAGCTCATGAAACATCTGAAGCTCACGCTCTAAGCGATCAAGGTCATCAACCATAGCCGTCGCCAGATCCGGACATCCTATGTCCCTAATCAAATTTATCTTGGAATCGAGGTAGGGCTTAAATTGGCGAAGAGAAAGTCCGTCGTGGAGGAGTTTGCCAATTATAGCAGTCAGGGAGGAGAAATAAGAGCGGACTTCTACGCTGATGATGATCTTCTCAGGGTCATTCCCCGATAACAACTCCTTAACGAGGACATGAAGCTGAGAAGGAAGCCCTACACAAAGAAGAGAAATTCGTCAAAAGCCTCAATAAGGAAATGAATGGCTTTGCTCAGTTAATTAAATTATACCTCCTCCCCCTCGAGTCACTGGGGGTGGTGGAGATGTAAGGACTGTAGCTGCATCGACTGGTGGAGTTGGTCGTACAGCCGGCTCAACAGGGTCAGCCTCAACAAAAGCCCCTGTTAGGCACAAAACAGAAACATCATATTATAGTTGCATTAGTCAAGGAATTGGCTAGTCCTATAGTTAGCTTGAGAAGAGGCACGCACCTTCAAAATAACCGTTCCCGGGAGTCTGAGGGAGTACAGACTCAGGAAACATATCCTGAGGCGGCTGGCCATCGATCTGAGGAGAGTCATACATGAAGCTGAACATAGAAGTGTCCATAGGCAGGCCCTCCCCATCGAAGTCATCAATCGAAAAATCTGACATAAAAAGATATAAGGGAAGAGGAAGGAAACTATGGCCAATAGAGACAAGTTACCTCTTGAAGATGTACCTGGAATCACCGAACTGGGTCCTTCATTGACAGACTCCCCAACATGGGCGGTCTCTGCAGGCTTTTCTACCTGGTGCGGTGAGTCAGGCTCACCAGGAGATGCACAATCATCGGGACTCATCTCGCCTTCCTCACGATATCCTGCATAGGATGGGAAAGCATGAGCCAGAAGTTCTAAACGATCAAGAAAATGATCTATAGAATAGACGTTACCTCCGTCACTAACAGGATCCTCATCAGCCAAGTCCATCTCAGATGCTCGTGAATTTGCATGCGGCTTGTGGGCTAATCTTTTCCGCCTATCAGCACGGACAGCAATCGAAGGTCTTGCCCGGGTAAAAGGACGGAATTCGTCGTCACTATTGGTCGCTGTCCCTGAAATATCAAATAGTGGTCAGGAATAGCAACTTGGAAATGCAGAGAAAAAGAAAAAATAGGAAAAGTCAGGTAGCCCGGCCTGATGTTCACTAGCCAATTAAAGCAGCCGATATCTAAATGAGTGCGATACTCCCTCGGCTTCTCCTCATCAATCAAACATTCGCCATACCGGCTGGAGCAAGTGGAGAATGCCCAGCACTTGTGGACTTGTAGCTGACGCCTGATATCGGGGAATCCTCGGCCCTCCCATTCACCATTCTCAAGCAACTGTAGAAAGGGGACAGACTGATCTATGGCATTCGGTATTGACATCACATCGGAACGATGAAGAACAAACCAAGCCATCAAATAAATATATGGGAGCTCTACCTTAATGGTAGGAATCTGAGTCGGTTTATCATCATCTCTCCGTGTAAAAGCACCAGAAATCTGTCGAAGCCCTCGATGAATGTTAGCAACCATCACCGGAAGAAGCGAAAGTTCCTTCTTGTAGGCAAGCTGAACTGCAGGATAGAGCACTTCCAGTGGCAGAGCGTCACCAGACTGATACGGGACCACACATTTCTTTAACCAGATGGCGAGGTAACCGGCAAGAATGGTCATCGGACGAATCGGTGCGGTCGCATGACATAAGAACGATCTGAATTTAGTCCCTGCAGGAAAGCCACTCTCAGGACTGCTAATGGTATAGGAGTGGGCGTCAGTCTTCTTCAGCAGCTCATTAACCTCTGAAGGAGTCAGCGGTGCCAGTTTACAAATAGCTTTGCCAGAATGGCTCTCTAGATTCCTAAACAAATATGATGCGAATTGCTTCAGGCTCACATTTGATTTGGTCCTCTTCGCTAGGGGTTTAGACTGCGCCAAAGCAATGTGATAGTGACAAGTGAGGTCCCATAAGGTCTCATAGCGGTCGGGCATGCGATCTTTCAGCTGACTCAGTTCATGGTTGGAAGAAAAATACTCCTGGTATAACATCTGACCCATGGGCAAACCAGAAATCTTATGCATCTCATGAAGAGCCAAACCCAACTCTCCGTGCCTAGTCAGAAAAGTGTTCGAATCCGGATTATAAAGCTCGCATAGGGCAAAGAAATGCCTCGCACTAACAGGTAAACCATGCATGGTGGCACGAATGGCTGCATAAAGACCGCAAGCATGCAACTCCTCGCTCCATCGACTCAAGACGTACTTCGTCATACGAGCCCACCAAAACTTGTCCAAAGAATGGACCCAACCATAGAATCTGTGGCGCGGCGCAGGCATCTCCCGTCCTAAGTTAGCGAGGCGATTCCTCAAAGTGGAAGCAGAGGCAAGGAACTCGTTACGAGGCGGTGCATCTAGCCCCAGTACTCCAGGACGCAGCCCAACAATATGATTCCTGCTCGAACCAGGAACTACCTGATGAGTAATGTAGCCGCAGTGAATGCTCTCATGCTCCTCTGTCAAACGCCACGACATCTCCCGTTTCACAGCCTGACGCCTGAGCTCAGTCAAAGAACGATGTCGAGGAACCTTCGGCAAATACAGGAAACTACTGCCAGCCTTATGAAGCCACTGCTCTGCGTCAATAAACGCTGTATCGGGATCTCTGACAGAATCACCAAACAAAAAATCAGTCTTCCTGAGAGACTGAACGGAACTGGCGTCCTTCACAAGAGGTGCATCGGTAATCAACTGTCGAAGAGCTCGGTGCCCACCTTCCTTCACCGCCTGGACAACCTCAGTCGATGTGCCCAAAACGAACTGAGGAGTGACTGGGATAGGGGAAACATCGTCAGAGGTCAAATAATACTCGTCACGACGCCCGTATACTGCGTGAGATGAGAACGCTCCAGAAGGGTACTCAATTGAGAACAAGCAATTAAACGTTTGTTAATTCGAGTTATAAAAGGAAATTGAACTCATCTTACGAAGGGGTAAGATAGAGTCATTGCCTTATAAAGGGTGTGACGTTTTGGCCACGTTGCGCCTTCATAAGATAGGGTATATCGACAATATATCCCTGCCTTATAAGGCACAGCGCAGCGACAAAACGCCCCCTTTATCTATTATGAGATAGTGTTTTGACCAAGCAAAACATATCTTTGAAGTGTCGATCCTCACCAAGGAGAATCAAGGCTTTTCCTGGTTGCCTCACCGAGGAGAACAACGGGGAGTAAAAAAAAAGGACCAATTTGCAAATTTCCAAGAAAAAATGGACCAATTTGTAAATTTCCAGAAAAAGTAGCTCACCAGCGTAAGAGGGAGGCGCGCCATCATTCGGCGTGGTAGAGGATTGACCCCTCGCCATATGGGACATAGAAACCTCAAGAGGTCAGATCTAGAAATAAAAATCACTTTTTTATCCCCTAAAAAGGCGAGCTTGAGGCATCAAATCACACCCTCAACCCTTATATGCGATCCCGCGACTCCATACACTAGATCAAACATGAAATAGATCAAGATTGCGGAGGATTTACCTGAAGAAAAGCCCAAAATCCAATAAAGGCGAGACCTTTAAGGAAACTTGAACCACGCGCTCGAGGGGCCTGAAAGAAACTTTTGGTTTGGAGTTTTTGGGGAATTTCTCAGTCCAAGATCCAAAGGAAGGCTAGATCTAATACGGATCTGAAGTTTAGAGGGAGAAAAGAGACTCGAGGGAAGAGAAACTCAGAAAAGAGGACAAAGGGGGGGCCGGCCCTAGGGTAAAGAAAAAGAAAAGAAAAAAAAAACCCCCTTTATATAAGCTCGAGGAAAGAGAAATCAAGAGAAGAGAGGGAGGGGGTGGCCGGCCCTAGAAAGAAAGGAAGAAAAAAGAAAAAGAAAAAAAAAGAACCCCTTTTATAGCCTTGAACCAGATCTGGCTGAACCAGACCAGACCGGGCTGAACCAGAATGAGCCAGAATGAGCCAGATTGAGCCAAATTGAGCCAGAATGAACCAAATCGAGCCAGATTGAACCTGGCTGGACCAGACCAGACCCGAATGAGCCAAATTGAGCCAGATTGAACCAGAATGAGCCAGTCTGAGCCAAATTGAACCAGTTTGAACCAAATTTGAACCAGAATTCAAATTGGAGCTGAATTAAGCATTGAAACGACTTTTGATCAACCTACGGTTCAGTCCTTCACCTATTTAACCCCTCTACCATATATCTGGAAGGGTCGGAGAGATTTTTGAACCCAAATACTGCCTTTTTGGCACATTTTTTGGGCCGGTTCAGATTATTCGAACCTAAAGAATACTCCAATAAGGTATACGAGTATAAACTATTCCCTCCTCTTTGTTGAGAAGTTTCTGGAGAATATTTTTCTAAAAAATATTCTTAAGGATAACTTAACATAACTCCCAGGAGTGTATGAGTATAAACTAGACCTCCCCGCTCCAACTCCTTAAGAGCTTAAACTGTGTAGACTCCAAAATACTTACGAGTATAAACTGTGTTAAACGCCAGACAACGCGTCACAATAAAGATTCAAAGCCGTCAACCGATGGTCAATTCCATGTTGAAGCAACTAATTCGAGCTAAAAAAGCCAGGAAATCAAGAATCGACTTCAAATTCAAAATTCCGACAACGGTCAGACAATAAATGCAGCACCGGAACCCTCTCAAGCATTCGACAAAGCACCGAATAGCCTGGAGGATTGAAGGAATCGAGAATAGAAGCCATTCCAAGAGCCCGTTACACCGATTGAAGGTTGGGACAGTCATATCCAAAGTATTCCAGACTCTTCTATAAAAGAACGAGACTGGAAAACTTTGGAGGGGGTATCTGTAGGCATATAAAAGTGCTTATAGGCCCCTTGACACGGTTCAACATGAACTAATGAACCATCGGGCGACGTATCTAAGCACGAATGTCAGTCCACAACACCGAAGCCAAGTGACACGCAACGAAGCGGATTAACAAGGCTACGAAGCTGACGAACCGCACGTGAACGACGGAATGAATCCACTCGCGTGCGGAATCAAACCAACGGTCCAGGGAGTCAACGAGTCATCCAACCATATAACGGATTCGAACTCAGACACCAAAGCCGATTTACTGCCTAATCGGGATCCAGACTTCCAAATCAGGAATCAAGTCAACAAATAGATGTCAGACCAATCAACCGCATAACCGAATCACAGACGAAGCGGATACAAGGACCGAAACAACCGAACGACGGACGCAAAGCCCGGAGTGGCTCGGCCAAAGCCGAACCACCCTGGGGTGGCTCGGCCAAAGCCGAGCCACCTTGGGGTGGCTCGGCCAAGGCCGAGCCACCCTAGGGTGGCTCGGTGGCCGAGCCACCTCAGGGTGGCTCGGCCAAGGCCGAGCCACCCT
>NC_033795.1:66988383-67011895 GCF_001876935.1 Asparagus officinalis
GATCTCATTTAATGTGTCAATTAAGCTCTCCTCTTGATATTATAAATATCAAGACGAGGACATGGTTGAGGTAAAACTTGTACCCGTGATCTCATTTAATGTGTCAATTAAGCTCTCCTCTTGATATTATAAATATCAAGACGAGGACATGGTTGAGGTAAAACTTGTACCCGTAGACCTGGGCAAGCAGAGCACGAGCCACAGAAGGCTCCACAGTATCTGATCGACTTGGTTACACCGATTATAGAAGCAGAGACTAGCACACTCGAGGAGCGAGTAAAGAGCTAGATTTCACTTTCTGAAGTTCCCCCACCAGTTGTACTAGCCGTATCTATTGGAGAGGTAATACCAATGATTTTACCATCCCCACAACCAACTATTGATAGAGTTGCAGAGCAGGAGTATAAGCTCTGTAAAAATAAGAAAAATATTAGACACTAAGAGCACCATAGTTTCAGGACACACCGGATTCATGTGTAGCCTATAAATGGATGGAATATGTAAAACTTTCTCTTTGTCGACTCAGTACCAAAGCAGAAGTTATATGTATTCAGCATAGTGGATATCATCGGAGGATAGCACCAAATTCAGTTTACACCGAAGCAGTAAATGTTAATTTCATAGGAGGATTTCACCTACTACTTCGATAAGTAACTAGAACTAGCCCAATTAGAGCAAGGAGACATACCAATAGTTAATTTTGGAAGCAGGATTGTCCGGAGACAAGGGCAAGGATAAGAAACCTTTTGCAAGACTTAGAAGACCCTAACATCAAGGTAAGAATTATCAATACCAGTAGCTGAGACTAGGGCGCGGTTAGCAACAGAACCGTGGTCAGGGTCAGCATTCGCTGGGTCGCTGTTACGGCCAGCAGCAAATGATTGAGACATCGCCAACCGTTTCGAGAATTGAAAGGCCAGCAGGCCAGATTCATACCATTCAAAAGATTCCTAAGGGATAGATAGTCTCGTATTTCCACCGCTAGCAGTTCAGCAGTCGCCAGCCACAGGCAGAGTCTATAAAGTCGTACCTCGTGATTACGGTTCGAGCAGAACTATAGTAGAAGGTACTTTTTAAGTGAACTCTTTTCCTGCTCAGATCCTGTTCGATTCTAGAGATTCCCATTCTTTTATATATTATGCCTTTATGGATAGGCTTTAGTTAGTCGCATATCCCTTAGATGTACCGCTATCCGTTTCTACTCCTTTAGGGGAGGTATCTCTATTAGGGAGCGTCTGTAGGAGATGTGTCATCAGCTTAGATGAGTCCGAGTTTATTGTAGATCTAATTGTTTTGTAGATGTCGGATTTTGATGTCATTCTTGGTATAGATTGGTTATTATCCTTGTTTGGTGGAAACTTTATAGTAAAAAGAAAAATTGAAAGAAATATATTTGATTTGTATTCTCTCAATCTCAATTATAATTTGGATTTTTGATTACAAAAGAGAGGAGAACTGATCTGAATTCTCCTCTTTGTTTAATTCTGGGTTCTTCACGGTGGCGATGGAGTGCCTCCTTCGAATGTTCGCGTCAAATTTGCTCTCTGTTGACGATCCGCACGTCTCAATTCGCTAGAACAACTAACTTGCATGGCAAGTTTGATTAAGAACTCTTAAACGAGTTTGATAACTCAGGATGAGTTAAAACTCTGTTGAACAAAGTTTTTTTAATCGAAAATTCAGTTAGTAGCCAAGTAGATTTGTGTGTTGCTGAAGGAATACCCCAAGACCAGATATTCTTGTTGCAACCAATCTGATCTCTTGAGGATGATTGCTCCTAAATCTCCTCTTCGTTGCCGAAAATCTAAGAAGAATCAACTGATGCCCCTCTCCAAGAAATCCGATCTCTTCATTCTCAATCCAACCACCCAAAAGACCGAACCCCTTACTCTGTAAGTTTGTTGAGGTTTTATAGGAGAATCATGGGCATAACTAACTCCTTAATCCGCTCCTAAGTGGGTGCGATTTCCTCAGATCATGGGGAAAACGGTTCTGAAGCCGTTCGGCTCATGTTTGAATGAGTCCAATGCCCAAGTTGGAGTTCAAAACCCTAACTCCGCATCTTAGACTTGAGACGGAGGGTTGGGCATCTGCTGGATGTTGAAAAATGCGGGGGCCGTTCGCGTTTTGTTCGCTAGGGGTTGGAAACGCAGGGGTCGCCTGCGTCTCAAGAACTGAAACGCGAAGGTGAATTTCGCATTTATAAGAGGCTAGTGACTTATAACCTCTTCTATAGAGTGTTGTAAAGACCATTGTTGGGTGATTTTCGCCTTGGCTATTTTGGGGTGTGAAAGTCGTCAGATTGTAACACTCATAGTTGATTGTGAAGACTATTGAATCAGGGTTCTCATCAGTCATCGTGGAGGCCGTCGAATTGTAACCTTTTCCTGATCTACATAAAAATCCTCTGATTGCGGTTTTCATTTGTTGACATGAAAGTCGTCGGATTGTAACTTTCTTTGTCGAGATGTTGATCGAAGTTTGATAGGGATCAGCCATCTGTTGTGATTTTTAGATAGCCTACAGAACCCCCTCCAAAGTTTTTGAAAGTTCACGGTTGACTGGGATGAATTATCGGAATAATTTGGAACCCAAAATTTGGTTGATTCAATTTTCACTCCGTCTAATTTGAAGACATCGCGAACCTGGTTGTCAGAATGTCGAAATTTTGCTTCCTTAAACCAAACAAGGTAACTTTTGCGTCTTGATGACAATGAACTTAGTCAAACAAGCTAAAGCTCCTTAAACCAAACAAGGTAACTTTTGCGTCTTGATGACAATGAACTTAGTCAAACAAGCTAAAGCCCATTGTTATTGAACCAATTTGCGTCTTGATGACAATGAACTTAGTCAAACAAGCTAAAGCCCATTGTTATTGAACCAAACAAGGATGAAGATGATAACGAACTCATCTAGATCCTTAAGATATTGCACTTAATCTGCGATGAGGTGTATTCTTCGGATTTTGTCTGGATCCTTAAGATACTCTACTAAATCTTCGATGAGGTGTATTCTTTGGATTTTGTCTGGATCCTTCAGATACTCCACTCAATCTGCGATGAGGTGTATTCTTCGGATTTTTTCTGGATCCTTGAGATACTCCACTCAATCTACGATGAGGTGTATTCTATATCAAGAAAATTCTTGTAAGCATTGATGAACACTTGACGTGTGGCTGCGGGCTTTAAGTGTAAAAAGTCCGATGATAGTGACATTATCAAGGAAACACCAACTGTAAACTTGTTCACGAGGTCTCCTTTAGTGAGGTTGAATACCTTTTGGCTTTGTTCATCTTGGTGGGAATGTTAAGCTCTTCAAAAGAATGAGTTGCTTCACGGATCGAATTCGACGATTTCAATCATCACCGACTGTAACCTATCTGTACTCATCCGGAAGGCTGCATAGTTACTTATCATATGCTAGTTTCTTCTCGGCCTTAGTCACCTTGATGACCAACATTAGTATCTCTAAGTTTATTTGGAGCTATGTCAACATCTTGGTCGTTGAGTTGTTCCTTTAGTGGCATTTAAAATACTATGCTTGAGAATTGAAAACACGGGAAGAATTGTAACGTAGAAGTGAACTTTGCGTTCGGAAGTTCAACCAACACTGACGCGAGGATCGCGTTTGGGTAGGATTCAAGCCTAGAATCTCGTCCCGTTTTGACTGCTCACAGCTGTCTATTAATAGACCGCTGGGTCAAATCAAGAGTCACTCGACTCTTCGTCATTTTTCCCTGAATTTTCAATGAAGATTTTTGTTTTCATCTTCGGCGAACACTGTTCATTTTCACCATCCAACGAAATCAATGACGTCCAGGAAGAAGACCGTCTCTTGACCCATTAAGCCCATAGTCACCACGGCTCAGAGTTCGCTGTCGTCTTCGCCGGCCAACGGTGCTATGACTCAGGCAGGCGTGCCGCCACCTCAGTTTCCCTTAATCGGTGGTAAGTGTGACCTTTGTGGCTGTAAAACTTGCTACAGCGAGTTCTGAACTCTGAATCAACAAGGAAACTCATTTCAATAATTCAGGGCAGGGACTCTGTCGTTTAGAATTTGAAGCGTAGGGGCTTTCAACCTCCACGCTTAAAATTCCACTAACGCGAGGTTCGATCTCTGCGTTTAATTTTTCCGACGTAGGATTCGACTTTCACGTTCAATTTTTTCGATGCAGGATTTGACATCCGTGTTTGATTTTTCCAATGCAGGATTCGACCTCCACTTTCGATTTGGCTTTGTACTTTGACTGATTATTTTCTTCGCTTTTGTAGTGTGTCACACCAATGAGCCTCACCCTTTTCGCCATCATTTCGGTTAGGAAGGTGGCGTAGATCAAAACATGATATTCAATCTATGCCAAGAGCTCCCTATTTTCTGTATTACTGAGAAGGACCGTGTGGAAACAATCACTCAGGCTTCTTCTGAGACTCTTCGGATTCTGGCTACAGACGTAAAGTTTGAAAGTCTTAGCCATAAACCATTAGTCAAACCAGCCTTCCTCTTCGGGGACTTTGTTGACTTTGAAACAAGTGTTGCTTATGATAGGGATTATAGTGGCTAAGGAAAGTTTGGGACCGTCACCTTTTCTTGCCTAACATGGAGAGGATGTACTAGATATCATACTTCCAGTGTGCTTCCATTCTAAGGCGCATGGATTGGGACCTTGTCAAGGAACAAGACGGAGTTACACTTGGGACTTTAACTTTCCAAGTGGTCTGCACAGTGGGTTATAACAGACAAGTGATAGCTTTACGACCAGGTTTGTTCACCAAAGAATACCTAGTTGGTGAAGTGGCTAGTCCAGCGAATACTTTTGTTATGAGATTTATGGCAAAGAAAGGGGAATTTCCCTCCTAAGCATTCAGATCTCCCGGCTGGGTTCACTCTTCAATGACAGGGTGGTGGATCCAAATGACCAATTTTATTTTGGAGGAGTTGGAGACACCCCTCACCCAAGCTGGCCTGAATATTCCTGTGAGGGCTACTAAATACGGGATCATCCAGAGCCACTATCACTTTTTCTCTATCTTGGAATGATACAACCCTGTGACCTGCACCTTCTTTACTCCAGTAGGGGAATTAGGTTTTTTGATGAGATGCATAACATCTTTGGTCTACCGTATGAAGAATTTGTTTCGGGATGAACGGAACTTCAGATTTTAAGAAAAGCCAGCCCCGAAGTTTACTCCACACTCTGGGATGTTATGTGTCACTTCCATATCTGCATGTAACAGACGGAGGCTCGGGGAAGTGGAGTAAAACAAGTGTCTTGGGTAGAGTACTTATTCCAGAATCTGACCAATAAGGGAGCTCCAGTGACCAGATTGTCTGCGAGTACTTTGGAGGAGATTCAGACCCGAATCGATGCTGCTATCTCCCATTATACAAATGAAGCCAAAGAGGACATTTTTCCTTCTTATACAGAGTTTGAGAGCTTCCACAATCAAGCTCAGATCCCTATCTCAGATATGGCACTGCTGGAGGGGTTTCTGATGTTGTGGGTTAAGCGATGCGTCGTCCCCATCAGGCCAATTGATGCTCTTGTTGCTGAGGTGATTTACCCAGCCGTTCTTTTAGCGCATGGGAGGCTACTGAACCTTCTTTTCTCAATGTTGTGCCGTATACAGAACGGGTTACGTAAGCTAGCCATGGATTTTGTTAATGTTACGGAGGTAGAGTCGGGCAAAGGTAAGACTTTTAAAACTCCTAATCCCCGAATGCTACTGCCTTATACTAATTTAATGGCTTGGTATGTATCTCATTGTCCCTCACTAATGAGTGTAGCCTCTCCTCAAGGCAACTCATTCACTCCTCTCATGCAACGATTGGAGTCAGCCAAGTGGGAGGGGACTTATATGGTTAGGATTCGCTAGATCTTATCACGGGACACTAATTATCACATCTTCTGTTGCTTCCCCAATTTTGAAGGTGGGGTGTACAGAGCAACGTTCCAGGACATCGCAGGTCCTAACACATTCACCCAACTGAATGGGGGTGTTTTCTATTGGTTACTCTACATTAGGCCCGGCTACTTGATTCTTTGACAAGGAGGGAAGTGTTTCATTGAACCCTATCAACCATATAGGTTTGCTCATCAATTTGGATATGACCAGCTATACGTTGGGAATGCTCGACCTCAACTTGCAATTGTGGGCAATCTATATGAAGGGGCGAGGGCCTGGTACTATTCAGTGGTTAGTTGCACCAAGGCCGTCTTTAAGCTCCCTCACAAAACACCTAACTCTTACACTTCTATAGGTTTCTGCAACTGGTATTCTGCTACTTCTCAGACCTCTGGCTACAACTTGAATACATCTAGTCTGAAGGAAATCAGACGTATGTATGCTTCAAGGAGGGGATCTAAGACGTCTCGACTAAGAGGGATTGAATAGTACTTATCTTTCGAGAACCCGCCTACTGAACAAGAAGAGGAACAAGCGGCTGAGCCTGTTCTAGTGAAAGAACCTCGAACGGTTGATACTCCTGCAACAAGAGCTACTGGAAAGATGGCTCTTACAGCAGACGAAACTGGCCAATACGCTAAGCAGGCTCGTCGAAAGTTGATGGTTGAGTCTCCTCCTATCAAAGGCCAGCGGAAGCCAAAATTGATTGCCGATGCCTTCAGAGCTGCAGAAGAAGAAGAACAACAAGAGTCTTCAGTCATGGGCCTACCACACAGAGTTGGGCTCCGTTCAAGTGGTCCAGCCCTATCGAGTGAAGCTTCCTCTTACCATCCTTCTGAGGACAAAGTGGATGAATTATTGACTACAGATGCGGAATCTACTCCGATAGTAGGCTCTCCTAAGGCTCCTGTATTAGAACTAAGGGGTCTTGAAGAGAATCAATCCCTTCCTCCTTCAGCACTAATGCCATAGGCTAGTGATTCAAGACTTAGTTTGACAATGGGACTCATGATTAAATCGGTTGCCGTCATAATTCTATCCGAGTCTTCTGCTATGCGTGATGACGAAGAGGAAGTGGATTATGAAGCCTCCTCGACTAGTGATGCAGTTGATGGCGATGAAGATGATGGAAGCACTGATGTTGATAATGTCAGAAGTGGTGATGAAGAGGATGAAGAGCATGATTCCATTGACGACATCATAACTTTTGATGATGCTCCCAAAGTTGCATCCGCTCATATCCCTTTTTCTATCACCGGTAAGCCTGGTTTATTTCGAATTCCCCTGCACCTTCCTTCCGTGTTCCGACCATTTTTTCGTGTAGGTTCACCCACTCTCGAGTCTACTGCTATGACTCCTCTTCCGGAACAGTAGCTTGTGCATGTGTCAGCTCCTTAGCAAGAGCAACCTTTGCCTGGCTCATCCATGGCAACTGCTCTACCGGCAACATTGATGAAGATCTCACTTGCGTCGACAGGGGTTGTTAGTGTATCGAGTCCATCTCAAGCGAGGGCCATGATGACCTTGACATCAAGTCCTTCCCACTTAGATGTTTCTTTTGCTTCTGTAACTTCTACGCCCAGGTCACTTGTTAATCCACATTTTGATACGTCCGCTTCTAGGGCTGTGGGGCCATCTTCGATTGTTGTTTCTAGCCCAACAGATGCTCCTGACTTCCTTCAGATCTCCCTGGGTTATTTGAAAAGCCTTGTGAAGAAAGTGATTGAAGTTGTCATGGTTGGTCGGGTCACCTTTGATTCTTTTAAGTCTCTTTTAGAAGTAAGCTTAAATGGAATCAAAAGTGTAGGTGATGCTCAATGCTTTAAACATTGTTCGGAAGCCATTTCTCGCCTAGAAGCACAATTCAAATATTTAGAAGCCCTCAGTCATGTAGACATTCAGACACAGATTGTGTCTACTTTTACTGACCTTTAAGTAGAGGAAGTGGCTCACCGTGAGGCAATTGAGCGGGGTCTAGCTGAGAAAGAGCTTCAAGTTACACACTTGCAAGAGTAGAGCGGTCTGAGACAAAAATAATTGGAGCTGTCTACTGCTTCTCTGGACCTCATTCGCACAAAGCTTGTTAAAGCTGAGGAGGAAGTACTGAGATTGAAGGCTCAACTATCTTGTGAAGAAGCCATTGTTAATATACTTAGTGCCAAAAATGTGGACACTCTTTTAAGTTATCATAAAGAAACTCAGGCTCTTGAAAGAACAAAGAAGGAGGTAGCTGCTGCAATAGCACCAACTGAGGATGAGCTGCGGAGGAAGGCTGAAGCTATTGTACGGTCCAACCACGAGGAAAAGCTTTCTGATGTCAAAGCTCGACTTGCTTCTTTTGATTTGATCTATTGTACGGTCCAACCACGAGGAAAAGCTTTCTGATGTCAAAGCTCGACTTGCTTCTTTTGATTTGATCATGTATTGTTCTTTTCCATAAAGAAAAGCTTTCTGATGTCAAAGCTCGACTTGCTTCTTTTGATTTGATCATGTATTGTTCTTTTCCATAAAAACAACTCTGCTTTGTATCACTTTCTTTTGGCTTCTAAATAAAAAGTGATATTTGTTTTTTTATTATTTCTTACATATATCATGTTTTGATCTGAAATAATGAAATTACGAGAAATGTCAGAGGTGTGATTTTAACTTAACATAGATTTCCACAATAGGCCTGATTTAGAAAATTTTCTTTATTATTACTTAAGATAATTCCAGAAAATTTCCATCTACTGAGGGATAAATACTTGTTATTCTCCCAGGACTAACCAGTAGCATTCTTCCTGTGTTATGCTTTTGCTTTAAACACTAAAAGAAGTCTATAAGTACCAGAGGTATAGTATTAACTTGGCGTGAATTTTCTCATAGAGTGAAATTCAAAAAAAAAATCTTGTTACCACTAGGGATAATTTTGGAAAGAGTTTAATCTGCTGGGGATTTTATGAGAACACTTGCTATTCTTATGTAAAGGAATAAAAATGTTCAAAGAATGGGTTTGAACTATTAGAGGAAAGATGTTTACGTAACAGCTATTTGTAGACCTATCATCCTATTGAAAAGGATTGATAAGCATATTGGATTGTCAGAGGTAAAGTATTAACATGACCAGAAAGATATTACGATCGGGGCAATTTTATGGACTTATCGCCCTATTAGGGAGAGTCGATAAGTATATTTTGTCAGAGGTGTGATTTTAACGTGACAAGAAAGATATTATGATCGGGGCAATTTTGTGGACTTATTCGCTCTATTGGGAAGAGTCGATAAGTGGATTTTTTCCGAGGTGTGATTTTAACATGACAAGAATTTGTTCTTGTGGTTTGAATAAAATTTGAGGACTTAACGTCTTGCTGGGGAAGATTGCCAAGTGATTTATCATCAGAGTGATAACTTGTGACACTTGTGATTTAAACAAGCTTTGGTAACTTATCGCTCTGCTGAAGAGGGTTGATAAGTTAATCATTTACTACTCTGCTGAGGGGAGTTAGTAAATTGATCATGATTTGAATGATTTTGGGGACTTATCATTCTGTTGATGAGAACCGATAAGTTGATTTTGATAGAGGAATTGTCATCCTATTGGAATTGATGCATGTTGAATCCAAACTCTGTGGGGGTGATGATCATCAGAAATGTATTGTTAATCTAATGAAAATTTTGTCAACTAAAATGACTTAGATCTTGTTGATGAGATTTAGAGGTTTTGATCAACGCTCTGTTAAAAGGATTCATGAACTTAGGGTATAAGTATCATGTTTAAAAACGTAAGGGGTGGACCCTTCATTCAAAAAGAATTGCAATGCAAAGGTGACCTTTGTGTTTGAGGTTCGAAACACAAAGTCAAGAACTCTCATAACGCCGGTCTGAGCCTAGCATTTGGGAATTTGAACGCGGAGGCGAACTTTGTGTTAAGGTTAAAGTCTTAACTGACTTTATCTATAAACGCTGAAGATTACGTTTCGAAAAATGGTTGGGATTCTCTCCTAGAAAAATGGTTGGGATTCTTTCCATATTTGGCTTGGCTCCAAGAACGAGAGTCCTCATTTAATTTTGATAACATCTCCGGCAAACTTTGTCTTCTTTGATCGACTGCATCAATGACACCACGAAGGATGAGCTCTGGCTACAAGAAGGTCGCTGGAGTGACTTCAAAAAGACCGTCGGCCAGGGACGCTGGCGGTGTTCTTGTTCCTACAGGCACATCGTCTTTGCCGTCGTCGTCGAGTGGGCCTTCCTGTCATGGTTGGTGGTGACCTTAATAACTTGTTTTGATAAGTTTTCTGAAAACCCTAGATAGGTTCTTAACAACGAGGAAGATAACTCGTTTTTGTTTGATGAAATGCAGAAGTGGGACTTTATGTTCATTATGAAAATGTGGAGTTGACTCCTGTGTTTTGAACTCTGAACGTGGGTCTCGACCTTTGCATTTGAGTTTTATAACGCATGTCTCGACCTCTGTATTTAAGATTCATAACACAAGGTTGGCCCTTGTGTTTAAAATTTAACACATGGGATTTGACCTCTGTATTTTTAGTCTATTCTCTCGGACTTTATGTCAGCAACTTGCTTCAACTGCTAACCTTTGCTTTTAATTTTGCAGTGTTCTTTCCGAATGTGCTGCTTTTACAAGAGCTTCATTTTGGGTATATTGGCGGCCCTGACACGAATGAAGTTGTTAGCCTTCGCAGCAGAATTCCGTTGTGCACTTTCCCTGACTCAGAGAGAACACGTATGATTAGATTCCCTCGATGCTCTACTCTTAGAGCTTTGACTACTAACTTAGACCTGGAGACTCCTGCCGGCCGTGATCAGTTCCCTAAACCGGCATTCATATTCGGAGATCATATAGCTGCCGATGACCATCTCATACATGTAGAAGATTCAAAGCTGCTACAGAGAGTCGATGACCGAGATCATATAGCTGCCGATGACCATCTCATACATGTAGAAGATTCAAAGCTGCTACAGAGAGTCGATGACCACTTCCTCTTTCTCCCAAATATGAAGAGGATGTATCCACTCTCTTACTTCTTGAACTTAGCTACCGTCGAGGTTTGACTTTTGATCTAGTCAGCGAGAAGGAAAATATGTCATTTGGATTTGGTCGACAAGCTCGCACACAAATTGGAGGACAACTCAAGGGTTTGAGACCCGACCGATTCGAGAAAAAAGATCTTGCTCAAGAAGTGTCACTTCCAGCTAACGTCTTTATTCGCCAATTCGTTGCGGCTCGGGGTGAATTCCCTACCTACACAGATGTTCAGATCCCCAGGATGGGTTTGTTCTGGAGAAGGGGGGTGGTGGACCTGGATGGTGGATTTTGTCCTTGAAGAGCTTAAGGAACTGCTCTCTCACTCAGGTTTGATGGTCCTAGTGTTGGCCACAAGGCGAGGGGTTGTTTAGAGTAACCCTAACTTTTTCGTTATGTTGGAGAGGTACAACCCGGATAGCTGCACGTTCTTTACACCTGTGGGGGGGTTAGGCTTCGCTCTCCATGAGATGCAAGCAGTATCAGGGCTACCATTCGGTCGGATGCCCTATGAAGAATTTATTCCCACTACTGAAGAGCTTTCTATTTTGAGGGCGGCAGACCCAGAAGTTTATACAACTTTCTGGGAGTTGATATGCCACTTCCACATATATGCTGAGGTCGTTGGGATGTGTGGAGGGGGTCTTATGCATACTGCATGGGCGGACTATCTCTTTCATAACTTAGGTCAGAAAGATGAGGCCGTGACCCGACTTGCTGCTATCTCCCCCAAAGGCGTTAAGGTCCGAATTAAGGCTTCCAATACCACTTACAAAAACGTGCACGTGGAAGATGGGTTCGAGGATGGTGTCCAATTCAAAAGTTTTCACTACCAGGCCACAACTCCTATCTCCGACGTGGCTCTTCTCGTTGGCTTCCTCATGATCTGGTTAAAACGGTGCATAGTACCATCGAAGCCAGTCGAGGCGATATTAGCTAAGGTCGTATACCCAACTATTTTATTAGCTCATGGGAGGCCAGTGAGCCTCCTCACTGTATTGGTAGGCTGTGTGCAGAGTGGATTACGTACGTTGACTTCTGAATTTGTTGACGTCCAGGAAATCAACGTTGCTGGGAGGAAAGCCTGGAAGACTCCCCAACCACGTGTACCAGTTCCGTATACGTACTTGGTAGCCTGGTTTGTGCTGTATTGTCCCTCGTTGATGATGGGGGTTGCTGAAGAAAATGAAGTTCATGTTCCCTTTGTACAGAGATTGGAGTTGGCTACATGGACTAGCATTTACATAATCAGGGCTCGACAGCTTTTGTCTCAAGAAGACAATTACAGAATTTTTTGCTGCGCTCCTAATTTTAATGGAGCTGAAGAAGAGGGCACAAGCTTTACGTATGTGCTTTTTGACGGCTCGTCATCTTTGGAAGAAGGCGTGTTCAGATGTCTCCTTATGATCAGATTGGGTTATCTAGTCTTTCGCTTGAAGGAGAAGTGCATCATTGAACCTTATGTGCCTTCTCAATTCGCCCGGCAGTTTGGATATGACCAGCTTTATATTGGAAATCCTAATCCGGCATTGGCTCAAATTGGGCATTTGTACGAGGGGTCTCGCGCGTGGTACTTCTTCTCTATCGAAGGGACTCATGCGCACTTCACATTACGCAACTCACGGCCCATCTATTCCACTGTAGCGGACTTCTGCGATTGGTTTGATAAGGTTTCTCGAATCCCTAAATATGATGTATACACTTCATGCATAAGCGAGATTCGGGAATTATATAAATCGAGAAGCGGTTCCTCCAAGACTTGTTTACCAAGACTAGAGGAGTATCTATCCTGCGAACGAGAAGCGGTCGGAGTTGGAGAGGTCCCAAGGGAGTTACCAGCCGCTGAGCCTTATGAAGAAGAGGCAACTAAAGAAATTCTTGAGGGAGCACCCCCTCCTGAGCCCCGCTCCGTAAGATCATCAGGGAAGAGGGCCCTTACTGTTGAGGAGGAAGGCGAATATGATAGGAGAATTAGCAAGCGAAAGCCCGTTGCAGCCAAGAACTCTAAGAGGACCAAGTTAATGGGGGACGCCATGAAGACTACCCCTGTCGTGCTCTTAACTGATAGAGAGGACGAAGCACTTCGATCAATTCCTTCCCTTCCTGAGGATGTGGGAGCTGAAGAAACGTTGCCCATTGGGGGTTTAGAATCATCTTCTTCTCCTCTCATCAAGGATCATGGTACACATGAAGACTTTCCTTCTGAGGCTGTTCCTCAATCTACTCGTAATGAGTATACAAGTCTGATCTATCCGACTGCTCCTCCCCCACGCTCGAGAGTTTTAAGAGAGTGCATCAGACAGCTAGAGATGAAAATACAGTTTACGATTGATATCGTTAGCTTAGGGTGGGTCTCATTTGAACGTTTCAGGCCCATCCTGACTGGAAGCTTAACGAATATCAGAAGTTATGGGAATGCGTTATGGAATGAGAACTGCAGGGAAGGTATCATCATTTTGGAAATAGAATTAAAGATGCTTTTTATTCTTCAACACGATAATTTGGGCGAAGAAGTGGACCAGGCTCTTTCTGCGGCCAAAGCTTTGAGAGCACAACACAATGAGACTCTTTAGAAGAGCTTGTCTGAGAAAGAATCTCGGATTGCCAGCCTACGGGAAGAATACACTCAGATACAAAAAGACATGAGCAGCCTCGCTCTAGGTGTCTGGGATGCTGCAGCAGAACTCACTCGCATGGGGGTCGAGCTATCTCAGAGGAATGCCCAGCTGGCTGAAGATATAGAAGTCATAAAAAGGGTTAGTTGCTCACTGTGATGAGCTTCTCAAAGACTACTGCAATGAGATCGTCGCTACCGATAAGATTCGACGAGAGATTGCAGAAGCTGCACCTGATGAAGAAGAACTCAAGAGAAAGATAATTGAAGAAGTTAAAAAGGCTCGTGAGGAGAACATATTAGATTTGAAGTCCAAGCTCAAGTCCTTTAAGCTGATGAGCCCTGATTTTTAAATTTTGAATTGCTTTTAGCTGAGGGATAATTTTGTATCATTTTCATTTCAATTATCGTTACTTTGTATCAAGTTATCAATATTGAATGAAAATGATATCATTTTATCTTTCATCGTCTCTCTTGTTGAATTGCAAGTGCTACAGGTGTGATATTACCTTAGTGTAAATTCAAAATTCTCTTTATTACTATTTATAATAATTCCAAAAAATTACAATCATCAGAGGTATAGTGTTAACATGATGACATACAAAGTAGAAAAACTAAACATTTACTCTCGAAACAAATTCTGAATAAGCAACCCCCATCCTGACTTGGCCAGAGATTGAGAGAAAAAGGGGCTTCATTGCCTATGAAAAGCATTTTTTTAAGAAACTTTCTGTTAATTGGCATCATTAGCCTGTCACCTTTTTGATCGATAATATGATAAGCTCCGTCGAATAGACTGATTCTATTATGAAGGACCTTTCCCATTTGGGGTTGAACTTTCCTTTGGTCTTGTGCATCATCACCATAGGTCATCTGACGGCTAGGACCAAATCGCCTTTCTTGAAAATCCGTTCCTTGACCTTTTTGTTATAGGCTTTAGAAATCTGGGCTTGATATAGCTCAATCTGTTGTTGAGCTTCGAGTCGTTTATCGTCTAAAGCTTCAAGTTCCTGAAGGCACAGTCGATGTTTCTCTTCTTCTGTCATTCCGATCGCGATGGTGACTCTCAGGGAAGGGATCTGGATTTCCAATGGTAGCACAGCTTCTCAGCCATATACCAAAGAGAATGGTGTATCTCTCGTCGGGGTCCTCACCGTTGTACGGTAGACCCATAAACATTCACCGAGTTTTTCGTCCCAATCGCGTCGGTTCTTGGAAATAAATTTTTTGATAAGCTTCACAATAGTCTTGTTAAAAGCTTATACGAGGCCATTTGTTGGCAGATAATATGCCGTAGATGCAACACTTTGGATTCTCAACTTGTCACAAATGCTCTGAAATCCATAGCTGACAAATTGTGTTCCGTTGTCATGGACTATTCATCTCGGGACTCCAAAACAGTAGATGATGTGATGTTTGATGAATTTAATTACATTCAAAGTCTTGACTTCTTTTAGCGGGATTGCCTCCTCTCATTTGAAGAAGTAATCGGTCACGACCAAAATAAATCGATGTCCCTTGGAAGTCGTAGGAGAGATTGGTCCTACAACATCCATGCCCCACATCTCAAACGGCCACGACGTAGATGTGGGATGTAAGTTCCCTGGCGCTTGATGAATGAAATCACCATGGATTTGACACGCGTGACAACGCTTAGCGTAGTCAACTACGTCTGAAAATATTTTTGGCCAATAATAGCCAATTCATCTGAGGCGATCTCCCAACTTAGCCCCGGGTTGATGAGCTCCGCACATTCCGTCGTGAGCTTCCTCGAGAGCCTCCTTTGCTTCCTTTCGAGAATGGTATTGAAGCAAAACTCCATCGTGTGATTTACAATACAGGATTTGGGAAACCATGTCGTAATAGAATCGAAGGGCCTTCGTTTAATAGCGGCCGCTTCCTTAGAATTATCGGGCAAAATCCCGTATAAGACATAATCGATATACGGGAACTGCCAATCCCTGGGTTCAAGCTCCATTGAGGTTGTGCAGACTTCTCCTATCACTGTTTTGTCTGAATGTTCTTCTAAAAGAAGCTTGGAACAATACAATTCACATCCGGTGACAGGAATCGTTGTTTCAGCCCCTAGTGGTAATGCTAATGAGGTTGCTAACGAGTCTAAAGCATCTGCATAAGCATTCTGAGCTCATGGAATATATCCAATGAAGAAACCCTCTAACTTCTTGGCTTGCTTTAACACCGCAAAGTAGTACAGGATCAGATCCTCATTGCGCACTTTGTATTCTCCTCCAACTTGATTTACGATCAGCTGAGAGTCACCATAAGCCTTGAGATGTCGAATGTTAAGCTCTTCGGCAAATTGCATTCCTAATAGCAGAGCATTATACTCAGCTACATTATTGGTGCAAGGCTAGATCAGGGAAAATCCTCTCGTGATCACATGACCATTCGAGGAAACGAGTATGATCCCCACTCCCACAGTAATTGCTCTATGAGGATTTGCTCTGGATGCACTGTCAAAGAATAACATCCATACTTACATAATTTCTTGAGTTACGTAAGCTTCAGCAACTTCATTGGGCAATTCTTCATAAAGTTTAGACATTCCTGGCACTGGATGATCGGCTAGGAAATCCGCCAGAGCTTGACCTTTGACAGCTTTTTGTGGCATAAATTGCATGTCATATTATAACAGGAGGATTGCCCATTTTGCCAGCTGGCAATTCAGAGAGGATGGTTTCGTCATGAGAACTCCCAAAGGATTTACCTTAGAGATGACATGAATTGTTTGTCCAACCAGGTAATGTCGCATCTTTTGGATGCCGAATACCAAAGGGAGACATTCTTTTTCAACTGAATTATACCGGTGTTCGGCTCCCATCATGGTCCTACTTAAGTAGTAGATGGCTTTCTCCTATTCTTGGTTATTATTTTGGGCAAATAAAGCTCCAAGAGAACTGTCCATAGCTCTCACATATAATAGGAATGATTTTCCTGATATTAGGGCCACAAGAACCGGCGGTTGAGTGATCTATCTCTTAATCTCCTCGAATGAATTCTAACAGTCTCCATCCCTAATGAAATATACTCCCTTCTTCATGAGCTTGGAAAAAGGTTGGCATTGTCCCGAGAGATTAGATATGAATCTTCGGATGTAAGCTAATCTGCCTTACAAACCTCTAAGTTCTTTGAGATTCTTCGGAGGCGGCATGTCTTGGATAGCACAAACTTTCTCTGGATTAAGAGAAATTCCCTTGGATGTAACTATAAATACTAGGAATTTTCCGCTCGATACCCTAAGGAATGATTTTGTCAGGTTCATCTTTAGCTGATGTGCTCGCATGATATGGAACATTGTCTTCAGGTCTGTAAGATGATCACCTTTGTGTTGGCTTTTCACTGCTATGTCGTCAATTTAGCATTTAATATTCTTACGCTGATGTTCGTGAAAGATGGTGTTCATTATACGTTGATAAATTGCACCTGTATTTTTCAAACCAAAGGGCATCACTGTGTAGCAATATACCCCCAATGGTGTTATGAAAGCAGTATGCTTTTCGTCTTTAGGATACATCTTGATTTGATTGTATCCGGAGAATCCGTCCATGAAAGACACCCTTTCATATCCGCAGGTATTGTCAATCATGATATCAGTGATGGGAAGCAGAAACTCATCTTTTAGGCAAGCTGTATTGAGGTCACGAAAGTCGATGCATATCCGGATCCTACTGTTCTTCTTGGGAACTGGAAAAATGTTGGCTACCCAGTCCAGGTGTTGTTCCTCTCTGACAAAGCCTGAGTCTATAAGCTTTTGAACTTCTGATTCAATTGCTTCTATGATCTCTGGACGAAACCGATGTTGCTGTTGTTTGACAGGTTTTGCATCCGGATCAATATTTAGACGATGCACGGCTACTTTTGGATCAACACCAGGCTTGTCTTCATAATTACAAGTAAAGACATCTATATATTCTTGAATGAGAGATATAAGATCTTCTTTCTTAGAGGGTGATAAGGTTTCACTTATGAAGATAGGTTTAGGGTCGGACTCATCTCCCATATTGACCTTGGTTACTTTATCTTCAGTAGGCAGCTCGCGTTGTTCAAAATGCATATCCCACAAGATGTTAAGGCGTTTGATCCAAGGGTCATTGGTCGATTCAATCAACTCTTCAACACCAGGCTTGTCTTCATAATTACAAGTAAAGACATCTATATATTCTTGAATGAGAGATATAAGATCTTCTTTCTTAGAGGGTGATAAGGTTTCACTTATGAAGATAGGTTTAGGGTCGGACTCATCTCCCATATTGACCTTGGTTACTTTATCTTCAGTAGGCAGCTCGCGTTGTTCAAAATGCATATCCCACAAGATGTTAAGGCGTTTGATCCAAGGGTCATTGGTCGATTCAATCAACTCTTCATCACCCCCTGCATCTTCGTCTGGGTGACTACTTGAAACCATGTTCATAGTTAAATTTTTAAAGAAAGGTCCGACGCTGACATCAAATTCCCATGATGATGTTCCAGATGAATAATCATGATACAGACAGTTACCGATTTTATTTTTTGAAGGAGAAGGGGTCGTGACATAGCACACACCTCTTTTAGTTTTCTGATAATAATCCGGAGGTTTTCCTTCGGGAGTGAGGGACATTCAAATCGGCGTTCGCCTTCCTTTCTCGAAGTTTAAACCTTGTTTTTCATTAAAATTATATCCCATTCGCTTCATCAGATATGTGGAACTGGGTTCGTGGTAATGGAATTGAGGGATTCCATTATCTTCTTCTAAACTTCCTCATTTGAATAGTTCAGATTTAACTTTATCAAAGTGGATCGGCTTCTGCCCTTTCCTTTTGGACAGGACTTTGAAGAAAGCCTTCTTGGCATCTTCTACTTCTTCATCTCAAGCGAATGATTACTTAATCGGCAATGTTAGTAATGCCTCTATGCATAATGTGTGCCATGAGCCAGTACCTGCATCAGTATCATTCTGTATTTGTTCATTTTTAGATGACTCATCATACAAGTACTCCAAAACAAAGTCTTCATTAATACACCACTCGCCCTCACTCGGTACATTATTATTGTTCTTGACGTGACCCATTACATTGAAATTCAACTCCCATGGACAATCTTCTTTAGGATCTGGCTCGATGTTAGCTTCGTTACCACGGTCAACATCTTCTTTCTCCTGTGATTCCGAGTAGAAGACAGAATCTATATGGAAGTTTTCCATCCCTCTGAAAGGGTACATTTATGCAATTAGGGTTCGAACATCCCCCTCATCATTAGCATAATTCATAACCTGATGTAGGATAGATAGGACAATGCGGTTTGCATGAATCAATGGTCGTCTTTGGACTTGAGATCTCTGATTTGACACCTAAGCTTGATCTTTCCTAAGGGTCGAGTACTGTTAGCGTTGAAACCAAAGATAGTGGTCTAGTGGTGTTCAACCGATACATAGGAATCCCTAAGACCTGCATGACCCTGTAAGGTATGATGCTGAGTGCTGAGCCTGGGTCCACTTGAACACGGCTGATTTCTGTAGACCCAATGTACCCTGTGTAGAACAAAGGTCTGTCATGCTTGTGTTTTACTTGCATATCATCCTGAGTGAATGATATGAATGGTAGACTTCTTGCTGCTTGCAGACATTACAGGCAAGATTGGGCTTCCGAAGCTTCAGGAGTCGGAGTAACTTGTGTAATGAAGCTTTTCGTGTTTGTTAAAGCTTCAATCAGAGCTTCCTTGGTGGTTTTAGACAACCTAAGGAGCTCATACAGGGTAATCCTGGCTGGTATATTGGCCAATTGCGCTAATACATTGAATCGAAAAGGAATGCTGGATTCTCCGGCTTCTTAAAGAAGGTTCTTATTGTACCAGGTTTGTTTCTGTTTCCCTTTGTTAATGGACTTTTGTGGAACAAAATCCCAAGCGTCTTGGTGATGTTCTTCTGCTTCTTGAGCATTCTGATCATAGTCCTTCAAGTAAGCTTTTCCTGACCGGGTGCCAGGGTTGCCTCCCGGGTATGCTGCAAGAGCAATCCTCTCTTCTTATGAGTCAGTGAGAAGTTTGAGATGATCATTATTCTCATTTATGGAGGGGCTAATAATATTGGATGGCTTAGCCTTGCCTCTTTTCTTTCTGGACGAGGTGTTCGTCCACTGTTGGTCTTTAACCAGATCAGGATGGACTCACATAATCTCCCCTTTTGGGGTAGTGAGGGGTACCAACCCCCTGTCCTTCTGACCATCTAAGTTAGTGTTTTTCATGTGTATTTCCCCTTTAGGGATGGAGATAACACCATATGCAGCTGCTACCAGAGGGAAATCACCGAACTTGATCGCTATCAAATTGGTGGATACGGTCTTCTGCTCGGGTTTCAACGTAAGTACATTGGCATTCACTAGGTTTTGCAGAATATCTTTGAAGACATAGAATTTTCTGGTAGTATGTCCTAATAATCTATGATAACGATAGTAATTAGGGTCGTCCACCTTTCCTGCCTCATCCGGCTTCCTGATCTCGGGAAGTTGCAGCTTATTGTTCTTCCGAAGTAACTGGAACAAAGTGTCCACGTGCTCCTCTTTGAACGAGTATTGTTTAGGTACTCTTTGCGGATTCGGTGCTTTGCCCTGCTTGGCAGGTGATGCCTGTGTGCTAGTGTCAGCAGCCAAAGTCTCCTTTGCCTTAGACCGTGGAGTGTTGTTTTGGTTGCGTTGTTGCTACGGTTTTGGTTGTGTAGCTTCTTCAGCCTTGATCCGAGCAACAATTTCTTCGATCGGCTTGTTCTCTTTGCGAAACCAATTGTCTTCAGGAGCGACATTCTGCCACTCCTATTTGACCAAGGAGTTGGGTCTGTAAGTTGTGCCTGCAAGTTTTGACCAAAGTGGATTGAGTCATACCTGATGGGCATCGCAATGCCATATTGTGGAATCTTTCCATGTAAGTATTGATGGACTCTCCCATCCTCTGCTTGGTGGTGAGAAGGGCTAGTACAGACACTTCTGTATCATCTTCGAAGAATCTAGCTAAGAAGAGCCTTTCCAGATCTACCTATTTTTGAACAGATCTAGCAGGCAGTTTCATAAACCACTCGAAAGCAACACCCTTAAGAGTGCCAATGAACAAACGAGTCAGGATAGCATCATTTGCCACCACGTCTCTAGTCTGTGACTTGAAGTAGTATATGTGTTGGTTTGTTGATCCTGTATCGTCGAAAGGTTGCAGAGTTAGGGCCTTAAATTTTAATGGGTAGGGAGTTGTATCCCATTAAGAAGGATAAGGTCGTACTACTCCTTCCTCACGAAGCTTGCTTATGTTGGCGATTGCATTGAGGTGGGCCTCTAACTCATCCACTTTAGATGACTAAGGATTCAGTTCTCTTTTCATCTCCTTCTCGTTTTCAGAAGAGGATTCTATGTTCTGAGCCTCGCGATCTGAATTCTCAAGCATTTTCTACTTTCCCTTTGAAATTTTCCTCTGGGAAGACTCATGCCTTTGGCCTTTTTCTACAAGGAGCTGAGCCAATATGTCCTTCATCTGAAGAAGTGTCTCTTGTTGTGCCTGGAGCATGGCATGATGTTCGTCGAATCTCTTTGCTAAGTCGTCGGGGCCTCTAGTCATGTAAACGGGAGCCTCTCGTGCCATGACAGAGCTTGATGATTGAGATTCAGCAATTGCTGAATGTTCATCATCGGAAGTGATCCCCTTGGCCAACATGCGATAGTTAACCTAGTGGATAGCTCCTGTGCGAGTTCGAGTGCGGCGATATATTCCTTCTAACTCGTCACAGATTTTTCGGACAGTCGGGGAGTGGCTTCTTTCTGATTCGTCAGAACTGGGAGCTGAGACCTCCCCTCTGCCGATCACATTAATAGTGACCTCAGGATATTCTGCTTTAGAAACCTTCTTCTTGCGATGACGTTGTCGTTTGGCAGGTCTAACGACATTTGTCTATCTGTAGAACATAGATTGCCGAGGTTCAGGTGTACGGCAGGGGCATTCTGAAAGAACTACGGGAATGAGCTGCTTACATTGACATGAATGAGCTATTTGCTGTGCTGGTCTCCCTCTAGAGAGTAATTCCTACAAATCCAAAACATGGGAGGAGTCCCTCACCAAGCATGAGGACGAAGATAGAACCCCCTGCCCTTGAGTGGGTGAAACAGGTTCTTGTCAAACATGAACTTTGAATCCATATCGCCTTCCTTGAACTTGGTGGAACACATCATGTTCTGGAGAAGAAACACGAGGGTCGCGTTTTGATTTGTAAACACCAAGCCTAGGCCTACGTGTAATTGATGAAACAGACCCCTGAGGGTTGTGTATTATTTGGATGCACCCCTGGGGTGTGCGTCTGGTGGATGAAATAGACCCCTGAGGGTCATATTTTGGTTGAACGCACCCCTGAGGGTTGCGTTTGGTTGGTGAAATAGACCCCTAAGGGTCATGTTTTGGTTGAACGCACTCATGAGGTGTGCGTTTATCTTTAGCAGCATTTTCTTGAGGACTGTGTTTTGGATGGACAACACGCCACTGAAGGTCGCGTTTAAGCTGTATCACCCGAGGCTTATAATAGGGGTCATTGCCGCGAAGTGCGCGTTCTGGAGTAGAAACACAGTGTTCGGGCAGAGCCTCAAAAACGCGATCCTCGCGTCGGGCAAGGGATCGGCTTTCTCAAAGATGAGCCCATCGTATGGATCTTCTCCATCTTCGAGCGGCGTTCTTTTTGGCTTGTTTCAACGTCTTGGCAGCGACACCGCCAGCGTTGATTGGATCTATCTCCGTAAAAGGCCTTTTACGACCCATGACACGTTGCGTTAACGTGGATGTGGAGTTTTTAACTCGTTGAACGAGTTTGGCATCTTGGCCAAAGGAGAGGGATTTCTTTGGCATTTTAGCAACAGTTATGATCTCCTTAGAGATCTTGCAGATGTTTTGCCTAACATTGGGGCTAAGTGATCCAGAGGAGAAGGCTTCCTCGTACTTGTCTTGGTCAAACTCTACGATGAGAGTTTTGATGATCATTCCAGCGAGATGGACGTCGGATTGCGCCACCACTTCTTCGTCAGAAAAGCTCTTCCCCAGCGGAGTCGCCATCTTTTGCAACCAATTTGATCTCTTGAGGATAATTGCTCCTAAATATCCTCTTTGTTGCTGAAAATCTAAGAAGAATCAACCGATGCCACTCTCCAAGAAATCTGATCTCTTCAATCTCAATCCAACCTCTTAAAAGATCGAACCCCGTACTCTGTGAGTTTGTTGTGGTTTTATAGGAGGGTCAGGGGCGTAACTAACCCTTTAATCCACTCTGTTCGCGGTAAAAATCGTTGTTTTCTTCATCATTGATTCCATTGCAAATTCTTGTAATAGTTTATCGATTATAAAGATCCGGTCTTTTTTAGATCCGGTTACAACGAAAATCAAATAACACAAGAAATAAAGAAAATTACAACTTTCTCCTTGTTTGTCAAACGAATCGCAAGATCCTGTTTTGCGGTCTCTTGCTTTGTGTGGGTTCTTTGCCTGCGCCGGGGTTTATCCGTGGACCACCTCGAGATCTAGATCCGATCAGATCTAAGCAGTACGATGGGTATTATTCCACAAAGGAAATAATAGCCGGGAGGATTGATTCACCAAGGAAACAATCGTCCAAGTCTCGGGATCTAAGACCAAGCTTAGATCCGGAGTACGTCTGCGTAGATCTGAGATCCGGTACTCTCCAACACCTGCCTTTTTTGGCGTTGACGATCGCTGAGCACCAGATCTGGAAGAGTGAGTCCCCGAAGTCCCAAAGCTCCAATCTTTTTTAAGTTTCGAGTCTTGAATCCGGCAGAGCTTCGCCTCCAAAATTTCCAACCCTTGAACAAATGAACCAAGTGGCCTATTTATAGGCACTCTTTACTGTGCCCGCGCACGGAACAGTGTCGGCCACCTCTGGGTGGCCGGCACTGGGCCGAGCCACCTCAAGGTGGCTCGGCTCATGCCGAGCCCCCCTGG